>NC_091693.1:56450000-56647500 GCF_041296265.1 Equus caballus | reverse complement strand
GCAAGACAGTGTTGCCACCAGATTTTCTCCGGAGTGTTTACAAGGAAGTATGATATGATAATAGTAATTCTAATGATGGTGTTGTCTGTCTGAGAAAATTTTGATTTACATAATTTACAAAAAAATATGTAATAAACTTTTCCTAGATGCACCAAAATGTGTAAATAGTGTGGATTTTAGCTAACTATAACCAATGTAAAGTCATAGCTTGCTAAATGGGCTGTGAAGGCCCCATTGTTCTGCCCTGCCCTATTCATGTGTTATACAGCTCCTCGAGGTCAAGCAGGAGAAAAGTCCTTCTCCTTTGTTTCTTGGCCTCCAGGCTGAGAATGCTACCTCAAGTGCCAATTTGCGATTATTGTGATGGTGGTGTTCTGAGATATAGACTAATGCCTTGGGAATTGGACAGAGATCAAACAATTCACTTCTCCCTGGGTAGCAAGCTGACATTGGATGATGATAACTTTTAGCCACTACCAATACGTTCTAAGTTATACCAATAGCAAGAGGTGTAAAATTCACCAATTCTTCTATTCATGCCTGAAATGCTATTTTGATAGTACCTCCTGGGATAGGATGGGACAGATTATCAATTTTGATTTACCACTATAAACGGGTAAAATGTATTAGAGATTTAATGCTCTCTAACTTTTTCATTTAATATTAAGAGATGCTACAAAAAATGCAAATATTTGTGTACAAAATTGTCTACATTTCACCAGGACTGATACTAGTATGTAAGAGGTTTGTATGAACATGTCTGCTCCTAAGTTTCCATTATCTATGATGGTGATGTAATGATACTTTAACTTGATAAAATAGTAATATGTCAGAGTGTGCTGTAAATATCATATATATATAAACTCATAGATATATAATACACAACTTTTAAAATTTTATATATATAATGACATAACATATGAACATATATAAAAGTTTTATATACTACTCAGTGTAAGTGATTTATTGCATGATGCTGAGATTTTTACTTTATTTAGTACTATATCTTTTTTTTTTTTGAGGAAGATTAGCCCTGAGCTAACTACTGCCAATCCTCCTCTTTTTGCTGAGGAAGACTGGCCCTGACTTAACATCTGTGCCCATCTTCCCCTACCTTATATGTAGGACACCTACCACAGCATGGCTTTTGCCAAGCGGTGCCATGTCTGCACCCCGGATCTGAACCAGCGAACCCCAGGCCAACGAGAAGTGGAACTTGCGAACTTAACCACTGTACCATTGGGCGGCCCCAATACTATATCTTTTTTAACACGGCATCAAGGTCAAAATGTAATATTAAGTAAAATGACAAACAGTAAAATTGAGTAGCAAGCAATAGCCTATCTTCACAATTATCCCAACAAATTGATTATCTTGGTTTCACCTATAAGGAAATCAACTCGTTAATTAACACACATCAACTCATACATCTACAGAGGAGTGGATGCAGGATTTGAATTCACAGTCATCTATCACCGAAATTCTCCTCTTGTCTACTGCAGTGGTTCTTAGACTTTAATGTGAATCAGAATCACCTGGAAAGTTTGTTGAACCACACATTGCAAGGCCCCACCCCTGAGTTTCTGATTCACGAGGCCTTAGTTGGGGCCTAAGAATTTGCATTTCCAACAAGGATCCATGTGATGTTGCCGCTGCTGTTTCAGAAACAGGGCTTTGTGAACCGTGCCTGTCAGACAGAGACAGAAGGCGAGAAGAGGGAGCACACTCACCTAATCACCACCTAAGAGGCAGGTGCTTGGTCATTAAAAACACAATTCCCTGGGGCCGCCAGGTGGCACAGTGGTTAAGTTCACGTGCTCCGCTCAGGCGGCCTGGGGTTCACAGGCTCCGATCCCAGTGTAGTGCCGACAGAGCACCACTCATGAAGCCATCCTGTGGCGCTGTCCCACGTAAAATAGAGGAAGATTGGCACAGATGTTAGCTCAGTGACAATCTTCCTCACAAAACTAAATAAATAATAGGAACACAATTCCCAGAGCCACACTGCATTAACTTGAGTCTTGGCTCCACTTCTTACAACATGTGTGTCCCTCTTTTTACCCCATACCCTCCTCTATCAAATGGAGGTAAGAATAGTTCTGATCTCATAGAGTAGTTGTGAGACTTACAAGGGTTAGTATGCATAAGACACTCAGAACTGGACCTGGCATATAGTATACATTCAACAGGAGATAACTATTATCATGACTTACTAATCTAAGATTCCTGAGTGCTAAAATTTTTATTAAAAAGACATATTGATTTATATCATTGTCATTTTCTGACAAAAGAAATAGACGAATAAATTGAAAGATGAAAATTTCTGAAAGTAAATTAAGAAAAAAATCTATCGTGTGACTTCTTGTATAGCAGTGGCTAACATTTTCAGGCCAAGTTTTGTAAAGACACAGACCATATTTCAAGCAGGTGATTCTTGTATTGATCTCTCATAAATCCTGATAGCATAACATAACAGTAAGTCATAAATCAGTGAGGGGATTTCTGAAGTGAGTTGGGATAATAGGTCCTACGCACTTTGCTTTAAGATGACTTAGCTTCTATAAGGTTCAAACTCAAAAAGTTTAGATGAATAGAGAGTGAGCGGATCTATTAGACTCTTTGTCTGAAATATTAGATGTTACCCGTCATACAGACTTGTCAAAAAGTGCTACATGATAGTTGATTCATCACTGAGTGTTCTAACAGTGAAAGAGTTGGCTGAAATGCGAGTAGTATGAGACATCAAGGGTTCAAACATACCACTCTATTGAGCGAATTTAAGAACCAAACTCTTTTACATAGAGAAAAAAAGTCAACTCTCTTCATCTATGTGGGTGGCATGGGCCAGTCAGTATATAAGATAAACAGAAAGAGGTAAAGAACATGATACAGAGAGAGAGAGATTGTTTTCCCCTACAGAAAAGTACTATGAGAATTTTCAACTAGAGGAAAGCCTGGATATGATGATGATGAAGAGCATCAGTAAGAGAAAGTAATAACAAATTAACTTGGCAAAAAGAACACATAGGTTTAGAATGTTTTCCTTTGTGAATATTAAAACACAAACAGGACTTTTCTATTTTTTTTTTAAGTAGCCAGTAGTGATTAAGATAGCTTTTTCTTACTGAAGAGAAATGTTATTTTCACTTTGGGAAAACTTCAGAAGGGCCTCCCATCGTGACAGATAAAATTTTTATAGTTCAACTATCTACAAGAGCAAAGCTACTTTCACCACTTTTTTGTGTGTGTGAGGAAGATTGGCCCTGAGCTAACATCTGTTGTCAATCTTCCTCTTTTTGCACAAAGAAGGATTGTTGCTGAGCTAACATCTGTGCCAGTCTGCCCCTATTTTATGTGGGATGCTGCCACAGAGGGCTAGGTCCACACCCAGGATCCAAACTGCAAACCCTGGGCCACCAAAGCAGTGCACAGGACTAAGCCACTGGGCTGACCCCTCACCATATTTTTTAAAGTCTAATCTCTGTGAAGGATCCTCCAAGTGTCATTTCTATAGTAATTCAGAATCTTCATACATTTTATCACTCAAAAGGAATTAAAATTAATGTTAATCTAACAAATCTTTCAAAAGCTTTAAATAAAATCCTCAAATTCCATGGATGTGTGTAAATCCGTGAAGCTTAATGTAACTTCTATTTTTATAGAATATATAGTCTAGAAGTGCTGTTCGCCATCGGCTTAGATCACCACGACTAGCCCATTCTCATGAAGAGAGTGAATTATGAATTACTAACTTGGTCCTGTGAGAAAAACATGGGTCACTTTTACATTATAATACTTTAATGTCTGTGCTGTCCCTTATAGACATTATATTTACCTGTATTTACAGTATCTGAAACTGTGAAATGTCCCAGGAGTAGGAATGGAAGTTCTGAGGGTTTTCATATGCTTCCTGTTGCTAAGGTAACCACATCCTTGATATCCATGTGTTCGACATGTCACTCTCATTTTGTGTCTGGCTCTTAGGGAACCAGCACTGGTACATGGCATCAAAAAAACACAAGAAATAAAAACAAGACAAAAGACGTAGAAAACTGCTTCCTCTTAAAGATTTTTTTTATATATAATAAACTCTCTCAAGTTAATGCTGAAGTTCTTAAATTCCTAAATTGAAGTCATAAAGAAATTTAATGAGAAATTAAGAACTAGTATATAAGAGTCTTCTATAGATAAGGTTATTAAACACTGTCAGAAAACACAAAGAAGCAAGTTTATAGATGGTCAACTGTAGGATAACATTCACGCATGTACCAAAAGCAAAGGAATATCGAACCAGTATGTGAACTGTTCAATAAACTTAATGAACTGTTATAAAAGGTTATTTTAACTTTAAATATACGCACCATAAATGCCTAAGTCAGTTCAATCATAAAAACTTTGATCGACATAAAACACGTTTAAGAGAAAGGTAAAATTTTTATGTATTAAATATGAACTCATCGACTCATACCTTGATCACCATTTATTTAAAGCCAAACTTTTTCTACATTCTGGTCCCTCTTAGAAATAAAATATATTTTGGTTTAGGTCAATTAAAAAAAGCATATTTCAGCAATTTTTAGATCATCATTTATAGACACTATGAAAAACTTAGAGTTGTCATAAGTCTCCAATTAAAATCAAACAAATGACCCTTGTGTACCTCACTTTTATATAAATCTGATGGCATAACATACAACATAAGAGATAACTACAGACGATTGATCAAGAAACACCATTTTTTTTCCTTGAATGTTCGTTTAGGCCTGCCTTTCTCATTCCTGATTTTAGTTTTCAGGTTTCGACAATAAAATAAAATTCTAGGGTTTATCTCTGTCTCTATGTACAGGTCAGAAATCCAGCAACATCTTTTGATTTGGCACAATCTTCAGTACACTGCATGAATAGGGGCCTAACTTCCATCCCTTTCTTCTTTTTAATGTCCCTGTCTCCCTAACAATCTATGGGCACCTGATAACTCCTTCCAGTCACTGACTACACAGATTGAGCCAAAGCTTAAATTGCTGAATATGAAGTATAGAAAGGGCTTCAATGTCACCCAGCAATGTTAATATATGGACAAATGGTCAAAAAATGAATTGCATTACAGAGGACACTTCTCAATAGAATATAAATATTGTATCATCATTTTAGCATCTTGACCAGCTACTGCTGAATTTAACAATCCATTTATTCCTAAAAAAAATTTATTGAAAAGCACATGACATCAAAATTTTAATCAAAATGCTTAATAAAGGAACAAAGTTGCAAAAAAATAAAGACCTAATTCTGATCAATATGTGCTAGGCCTAGTAAATAGTGCAAACAAAAGTGTACATTATCTTAGACTGAGTAGAAAATAGTTATATGATTTGGTTTTCATCATGCATAGACATGATCTGTTTGTTTAGTCAGAGACCATTAACAGCTACTATTTGGGAACATGAAAAATGAAGTTGATGCGTTGTGATGAAAATTAAATAAATATGACACTGATATTAGTCACAGTTTTTCAGACTCTGACTGAGTCAGATTGATTCAGAATACAAGATTTTTTAAACAAAAATAATATATTTTTTATAGACATTAAAAAAATAATTTTATACTGGTACAGATGAGTGGTAAAGAAAATACATTGAAAATTTGGAGGTCCACTAATTGCTTTTATGCTTCTGAACAGGTGATCCAATTTCACATTAGTTAAGTAAAAGCCCCAGTAAAAATCAATGAAGAGGACCATTCTGTCTCTGGCCAAAATTGAAGAAAAGGGACCAGATTTACTTTGTTGACTAAAACAACCAAAAAAAACTAGACAAAATATGAAGGTTTTTGAAGACACTGGCCATCAATCAGGCAATGAAGCACAGTGATCCTTGATGGACATTAAACAAATGATGTGGTGCTATGGTTACCCGGGTTAAAGCCTTGAGAGGGTTTCTAGGCAGCAGTACAGAAATGAGGATCTCAGAGGGAACCTGGTGGAATCCCTGATGTGGATCCAAGAGTTGAGAGTCTGGAGAGAACAAGACAGCTAGAGTTTGTGTGAGTATCAAAGATGAGAGAGATGCATACAGAGAGAACACCAGAGATTTGTAGAGGGTCCTCCTGGAGTATTTAGCTGAGTACTGATGATGGCATGTGTGGGAGGAAAATACCCCAAGGCTAGGAAAAGAATTACCCTAAATGATTGGAAGAAACAGCACTTGTGCTCAGTCAGAACCAGGAATAGTGCCTGTTCCCACCAGTCAGCCTGGAAAACTTCATAATACATGGGGCACTGGGTAGAGTACATATGAAGATTTTGTCTAAGCTAATCTGGCTCTAGATTAATAGCTGTTCTGGTCCCACCTAATAAAGCTTAAAAGAAAGAACCAAAGGGATCAAACTGTTTCTGAAACTTAGCTAAATGCCAGAACAAAGCTGAAAAATATCTATAAAAATGTAAAAATAGGGACCAGCCCAGTGGTGTAGTGGTTAACTTCACATCTGCTTCAGTGGTCCAGGGTTTGTGGGTTCAGATCCTGGGGTGTAGACCTACACACCACTCATCAAGCCATGCTGTAGCGGCCTTCTACATACAAATAGAGGAAGATTGGCAACAAATGTTAGCTCAGGCCAATCTTCCTCACCAAAAACAAAGAAAAAGAAAAGTAAAAATATTCAGCATCCAACAAGGTAAATTTTATAATTTATAATCAGGAAAACATAACATATAATGAGGAGAAAAATATCAATCAATTGAAACTAATGTAGAGCTGATGTTAGAAACAGCAGAAAAGTTTATTAAAATAATCATGATAACTTTATTCCATATGTTTATAAAGTTAAGTAGAGAAATAGAGGATATATAAAAGATCCAAATCAAATTTCTAGATATGAAAACTACAATATTGGAGATGAAAAATACAGTGGATGAAACTATTTGCTGATTACAATTGTAAAAGAAAAGAAAAAATTAGAGACCTTGAAGACATAGCAAAAAAAACTATGCAAAATGAAGCACACAGAAAAATAATTTAAAAATAAACACAGTTCAGCGTTTTTTAAGATATCACAGCTCAATGGTTCTTAGCATATTCACAGAGATGTATACTAAAAACCACTGAATTTCATACTTTATTGTATTCTGTGGCATGTAAATTATATCTCCACAGAGCTATTTTAAAAATATGAGCAGTGATGTAATATATATGAATGGAGTCCCCAAAAGAGAGAAGAGGGAGGAGGACAGAAAAAAGATTTGTATTTCTACACAATGCACAAAACATTACCAAATACCAAATTTTATAAAAAGTATGAACCCAGAGATCCAACAAGCTCCACAAATTGAAAGTGCAAGAAGAAAATAAAATTAAGGCATATCATAATCAGATTGCTCAAAATGGGTGATAATGCAAAATCGTAGAAGTAGCCAGAGTTAAAAAGACATGTATGTAATGACACAGGGACAAGAATGACAGCAGATTTCTCATTAAAAATAATGTAAGCAAGAAGGCAGTGGAGCAACACTTTTAAAGGATTGAAAGAAAATATTTGTCTTAAAATCATGTAGAATTGGCCCTTCAATTTTATGCCTCTGTTCCAAGTTGTTTTGGTTACACTAGGGTATTTGCATTTTCATGTGAATTTTAGAATTAGCTTGTCAATTTCTACAAAGAAGTGTGTTGGGATTTTCACTGGGATTGTATGGAATCTATAGGTCAGTTAGTAGAAAACTGACATCTTAACAATATTAAATCTCCTAACCCATATGATATATCTCTCTATTTACCTTGGTCTTCTACAAACCTTGGAAGATAATGATGTGTCAATGCTGGTTCATTGATTTTAACTAATGTACCACACTTTGTTGTTGGTGGTGGAGGCTGTGGGCCAGGTCGGGGAACAGGAGGGGAAATGTGGTAAACGCTCTGTATTTTCTGCTCTTTTTTGCTGTGACCGTAAAATTTCTCTAAAAAGTAAAGTGAACTAGTAATTTTTAAAAAGCATGATCTCAAGTTGACAAACCAACCTTCCATATTCAGAAACTAGAAAAAGAACTGAACTGAATGCGAGCAGAAGGAAAGAAATAATAGAAACTACAGCAGAAATAAATTAAACAGAGAAGAGAAAATCAGCTAAACCACAATTGGTTATTTGAAAAAACCAATAAAATTGGCAAACTTTTAGTTAGATTAACCAAGAAAAAAAAGAGAAGACTCAAATTACTAAAACAAGGAATTAAAGAGAGAACATTTTTAGAAATGAGAACATCTTTAGTAACCAATCTTAAGAAATAAAAAAGATTCTAAGGGAGTACTGTGAACAACTGTGTGCCAACAAATTAAATAACTTATGAAATGGTGGGGAAAGAATCACTCCAGAAATTACTGAAACTCACTCAAGAAGAAATAGAAAATTTGAATAGGCCTATACCAAGCAAAGACTGAATTAGCAATTTAAAAACTTCACACAAAGCAAATCACAAACTAGATGGCTTTACTGGTGAATTCTACCAAACGTTCAAAGAAGAATTAATACCAGATCTTCACAAAACCACAAACCAAAACCAAAGATTCAAAAAAAAAAAAGAAAAACTACCAACTGATATTACTTTTGAATACAGATGCAAAAATCCTGAAGAAAAGACTACCAAACCAACTCCAGCAACATATATAAAAGGTTTATACACTATGAACACGTGGTATTTATCCCAAGAATGCAAGGTTAATTTAATATCCAAAGATCAATTAATGTAACATACCATATTAATAGGAAAAATAGGATCAACTCAATAGACACAAAAAAAGCATTTGACAAAATCCAAAATACTTTCATGATAAAAATAATGCTTGAATTATAAATAGAAAGAAACTTTCTCAACCTAATAAATAGCATCACAAAAACCCCACAGCTAACCATCATACTTATGAAAGACTGAATACTTTCCCCTAAGATCAGGAATAAGTCAAGGATGTTTTATGCATTTCCAGAAATTTGGAATATTTTATATCTCTTTTGATGCTTTCATACTTAAAGACATATTATAATATTAAATATTCTTCAAAAGCATACTTCTACTGGCTGCATAATATTCTATTAAGTTGATATACTAAAATGTATTTAAGTAATCCCCATTGTTGGAAAATATGATTACTTTTAAATTTTCTTTTATAAATAATATTAGGGAAGTGGACATGGGTCAAATAATAGGAGAGCTTTCAGACTTGATGTATTTGCCAAAATCCTCCCCCAATTAATTCGCACTAATTTATAATCCCACCAGAACTTTGAGTAATATTTCAAAACTTCAACATTTCTACAAAGATAGAAGCTCATTGTTGTCTCAATTTACATTTCAATTAATTGATATTGAACATATTTTCATATGTTTATTGGTTACTCATCCTTTTGTTTTTTAGATTATCTGTTTATAGTTTTGATAATATTTTATTGGAATATTAAATAACTTTCTATGACACTTTATGAAAAAGTATCAATACACACTATTACATTTGTTAATAATATTCTCTCAGTCTTTAAATATAGTTATGGTATTTTTAATGTAGTAAACTTTTTAATTTTTAGATAATCAAATCATTATTTCCTTCCTTTGTGAGTTCTCAAGATTTATTAAACATTCATCAGTACTTTCTAAACTTCATTTCATTTGTAACTATTTAATCTATGAAATTCATTGTGATAAATGATATAAATTTAAGACTATAATTTGAGTTTTTAAAAATAGATGCCCTAGTTTTTCCCTAGTTTATTCTTGTAAAATAAACTATTCTTTGTGGTGAAGACACATAGAACAAAGTATATACACGTAAACGCTCAAAAAACAGTAGTTAGCAGAATAATATTAGTATCCACTGTTAAGAAACAATATCCAAATCTTGGGAATAAAGCAGAAGAAGGGATGTATGTTCTTTCAACGTCATACTGATTCATTGAGCAACAGATCTACCCATGGCGTATTTAATTCATGAGGAGAATGTAAGTTCTTTGATTCCTTATTTACTATTAATCAGGGCTGAAGTTCTATAATTACATATTAATTTGGGGGATAGAGATGTTGATTTTTGTCCTAAAATGTTCATATCTTTGCCATAAAAGGTTATGATTTTATTGCCATGTAGAACTTTAAACAATTTTGTATATAATCTAGTAATTTTATTCCAACACTTTTTCTTCAATGACTATAGTAAATATTCTGTTCCTTAAATGATCTTTGAACCAGTTTCCTGTCTCACTGGTTCCCTCATTAGTGGTCATTAGTGGTGTAAATAGCCAAGTGCATTTTGGACATATATTCCTTTACATTTTTATATGTTTATGTAACATTTAAACTTTTTAAAAATTAACTCGCACTTCTGTATCTATGTAAAATTTTTAAACCCACATATTTTAATAATATCTATTCTTTATTAATCTTTATTCTTTTTATGCTGCTTAGTTTATGATTTCAGTTGTTTTCTCCTCTCATCATTTTTTAAATTCTCCTTTGCTGTTTGTATCATTTTATTTATTGAGCTCTTCACCTGTGATTTGAATGAGCATATTTGATTTTTAGTGTAATTTAGGTTATTTTTTCCAACATATTTCAAACAAACCTACCTAAACATCAAAAAAATAAATATAAGCTTAGTACATTTTTGTAAGTTTAAAACTGCCAGCTGCTCTGACCCTGCCACACCTTACTTGATCTTTTGTAACACAGTCTGGAATTCTAGACCCAGATTGTTGAGATGGCATTATTATTTTCAAATTATTTGTGGTTTCATTCAAGAATAAAATCTTCATTACATTTGATCACCACAATTAAAACAATATTAATTAGTAATAATATGTTAGGAACTATGCAGAGCACTTAAAATATATTATTCGATCACTCAATTACCTTTGGAGATTAGTTCCATTATTTCTCCATTTAAAAAAAACAATCTGAAGCTTAGAGAAAGTAAGTGTCCAAGGTCACAAATCTCTGTGGTCCACTCCAGAATTGAATCTAATTTTGTCTTCCCAGAACATGTGCTCCAAACCACTGTGTGATATTGCTTTTTAGTTTAGATTCAACTATATGTTTACTTGATTTCAAAGCTCATCATCAGACATTGTCTGCATGTTCTTCAAATTTTAATTTTGTTTCATCACTTAATCAGCTACAATATATTGTCAAGATTATTTTTTTAAAGAGGAAACAGTGGAAAATGTTTTCTACTGCTTTCACAATTTAATGACAACTCAATAGAGAATAAAAATTGCATGTCTTTTGCCCTTTAAATTCAGTAGATTTTGCTCCATGTCACTTACAATGTCATGTTGTAGACAGGAAATGGGATACCAGCCTAATTTTTTGAGCATTATCTGTTTTATTTTCCTACCCAAATGCTAACTACTCAAAGAAATAAAACATGGTAATTACAACATTTTCAAGGTGTAGCTAGAATATGTATGTGTCTCTTTTCATGTATTTTGTAACCCAGTGAATCCTTTTGCTATCAGTGATAAAACTCTTTTTTTTTTTAGCTGTGAAAAGTTTTCTTCAAGAATCCCTTTGATTATTGGTCTGTTCCGTTTGTTTTACAGTGTTTCCTATAATTGTTCCTTTTGCTTCCCTCCAACTCAAATATATCTTTAATCCTTTACCATTTTTGTTTTGACTTCCAGACAGCTTCTCAAAAGCATCTTACACTCTATGAATAAATTATTTTTCCATTGGACCTGTGTTGTTTGTTTATTGTTTTTGTTTATATGCTTGTAATCTCACTTTATTACTTCAGCATAAAGATTGACCCAGAACTAAGTTTCTAAAATGATAGGCATTGTGTATCATTCTAGGTCCCATTTCACAGACAAAGGCCAAATTAATAGTTTGATGGAAGCAGATACTGTTGCAAAACTAAGCAAGCAAATAAGAGAATATGTCTTTATAGGCAAAAGAATGTCAAATTATAAAACGAGCAGGTAATGAGTAGGTTTAACAGGACTACACACTAAAACATAAAGCCATATTTGAAAAACCAGAAGAACAGTGGAAAATAGTGTGTGGAATGTTTTTATGAAACACAGAATCAACAATTAAACTTTGTATTTTACCTACGATGCCCATTTTTAGATAACTGTACCCAAATATTGACTATGATAATATGGTAATAATGAATAAAAGAAGGAGCAGGAAGAATAGATATATGAAATGTTATTATTTGCAAAGCCCTGTGATAAGCATGTTACTTCCTTTAGGTCTTGGGTGTGAAGAACAAGAACTGAAAAGCTCAAAATGGAAATGCACAAGGTTTTATGAGTTTTATTGTTTTGTTGATAATTAAGCACTGATTATGTTTTTATCTCATGGAGGTCTAATAAATACTTTATGTCTTTCTGAGTTATATACCAATTCCAATTCTCAGTCAAGGAAGAATTTGGCCAGAACTCCAGCATGTATATAAATATCTAACATGTATATAAATATGTAAATATAAAAATCTATATACTTGAGGACACTATATATTGTCATTACATAAGCTATAATCAGATTATTTGAAGGTTTTTAAGTTAAAATAGGCTTAAAGATTTTGAAGATTTCCTAAATACTCTCACCTTCTTTCATTTCTATCTAAATCATGGCAAAAAATAAAGAGTTCTAGCACTTTGCTGCCAGAAATGGGGCCTTTCCAACAGAACAAAACGGCTTCTCAGTAGAAGTAACTTTCAGAAACAAAGAGCTCAAGGTTAAACTACTGTCATTTTAATTTGAATTTTCAGCATAATATTAAGCGATTGTTTTTCTTCAGTTGCCACCCACATGCCATTGATCAGCAACCTCCTTTATGTCGTGCCCCCAGATGTTCTGAAGTGCTGCTTTCATAGTTAAACATGCTCTAAGCAGCCCAAGTTACTTTTAACTACCTGATTTCCAGAAAAAGAAGTTTCAATATAAATGATACAAAATTTAATGGAACAATACTAATTAGATATTGTGCTTGAGGAAAATAACTGCAAATAATATATTTTTAAGAAACGCTGGGAACTATGGTGATAACACTCTATAGAAACGAGCTAAGTACAATGCTCTGTAAACTTGAACCACTTTATAAAGGTTGGAGAGAAAGTTTTAGTATCAAATTTATATTTTTCTTTTTGCATATGTCAGGAATCATTTAAAAATTATCATTTCTCTGATATATTTTAAGTGTTCTATATAATCTAATTTCTTGGTTGTATTTTTTTCCTAGCATGTATCATTCACTAGAAGCCTGAAGTACTCATATAAAAAATAAATATTGCTTGTAGACATGCAGATGACTTCAAATATTTCCGCACTTCACGGTGAATTGCTCATTCACCTGAGTGTTTAACAGTGTCAATGTGCTCAACATTATCATATTTAATTGAATAGTTCAACAAGATAATATGCAGGGCACACACTGTCCTGTGAAATCATTCAGTGAGTTAGGCTCACAATAAATAAAGCAACACTTAAATGCAATACAGAGGACTTAGAGGAAATTATACAAAAAAAGGAAAGAAGAAAGGAAGACAAGAAAGAGCGAATTTTGAGAGAAAAAAGGAAGGTGGGTGGATGTCTAGAAGAGATTTATGAAGTCTGATAACACCAATTCCTAAACAGGATCTTCCTGAATGATACTACGAGTAAATATAATTCATGAGAATAAAAGAAAATATGTCTGAATATTATGAATATGGTAAATAAGCACTGTTTCTGGTGCTTAAACCTAGATCAAGGTGGTAGACAAACTTTTTCTTTAAAGGTCCAGATAGTAACAATCATATAGATTTTGGCCCTTATAAGCAGCCATAGATAGCACATAAACAAATGTGTCACCTTGCTCCAATAAAACTTTATACACAAAGCATGAGGTTGGTCAGATTTGGCCCATGGCCTTATATCACTGACATTTGATCTAGATAGTAATGTTAATTCATCTTTGAGCTTAGATGGTCTAAAATATCACAGAACATAGAGTCAGGCCTTTTACTTTATAGGGATCCTGTGACTTATGGTTAGAGGTCATTCTTTTTCTTTCATGAAGTAAATCACGGCACCTGTGACATCAGCTCTATGTAATTGCTTTCTGTTTTGCTACCATTTCTGAAAGATCTCAAGACCTTCATTCTTTAGGAATTTTGCATATTCTAACTCAATTGTCATTTCTATATATTTCCTTATATTCATTATAGAAAAGAAGCTTAAATGTCTCCTGCCCCAACCAACACAAATTTTACTTGTTCCCAGTACATGGAATAACTCTTTAGCAAGTCAAGTGAGGGGGGAGTTCAAATGCAAATGAAAGTCTCAAACAACACAAGTAACTTAATGTGTCAGTCTTTTCTTTAAGAATATTTTTTAAAATTTCAAGTTACACAAATGAATAATGTTCCATTATTAAAATTACTAAGATAATTATATATTATAGAATGACATTAGCATTATCTTTCACTGTTCTATTCATTCTATGGATATTGATCAAGAACAATATTTCTAATACTGTCAGACTTACTAACTCTTGCTGGACTATAGCATCTCTACATTTCTGACTCGTGGGGCCAAGATAGATGCTCCTGCAGATTCTTCCCAAAGCTGCTAAGCGTTGGCAAAGGATTAGGAATCTGAGGGACCAGGGCTTGCATTCCAGCTTTTTCACTGGCTAAATGTGTGACATCAGATAGATTATTTAATATCTCTGAACTTCATTTCAGAAATGTAAGATGATGATAATAATGCCTGATACAGATGACTCCTGTGAGGATTAAGTAAGAAAAGTAAGCATCTTCTCCCATAGTTGGAGTTCAATATATGTTAATTCCCTTTCCTTCTTTCACTATTCTAAGTGGATTTTTCTTAGAGTGCAAAAATACCATAAATTCTTTTTATCAGAGGACAGTTGGTACAGAATACAGCCATGGAGAATAAAACCATTTAAAAAAGAGACCAAATTTTTATTGTAATTAATAAGGGGGCAATGGCCTAATTGAGACTTTACTTTGAAAAATGTGATTAAAAGTTATGGATAAAACTTTATCTTATATTTAACAAAGTAAACTTAATCTTATAAGTATAATCATGTGCAAATTCTTAGAACAAAAGAAAGGATTATGTTAATGGAGAGGGAAGTATAACCATTTTGGATAAAATGTATGATAACATGATATATATATATATGGGGTCATTCTCTCTACATTTCAAATTTTTAGCCCCCAAAACATTATTTTTGCAAAAGGAATCACAGAACATTTAAAACAAAAAATTCCTTCAAAATGGTTAAAAAATGGATAAAGGTTAAGAAAACAAAGAACCGCTTGCTACTTAACCAATTACAGTGTACATTTCTATTTCAGATATTCCACATACTATATCAAATTTTCTTAATTTCAATAGTAAAATGTTAGATAAAGCATGTCTGTGTTTAAAAAAAAAATCCTTTTGTAAATATTAGGTAGAAATAGTTTCACTGTTATTATCACATGCAAATTGTGGAATAGCCATTTGAAGCAATTTTATTGCAGAATTATCTCCATTTAGAAGATATTAAAAAGTATTGGGAAAAATATATGAAATGATGATCCTATAATTGTGATTAGGAACTCACACTTTGTTGTAATGATATGAATCATGATTAACCTTATTAATATAATTAAAAAGGAATTTAAATATAAACTACAGCTTTCTCAGAAGATTTAATTTACTTCAGTATTAAATAGACTAAATAGCAAGCATATAATATTTCTTAATGGATTTTAAAAGTTGGCACAATTGTTATAAAATAGGATAATTATAGAAGTTGAAAACATGAAGGATATGGTATCGACGTGAAACAGAGTAGTAATAGCTTTTGTTTAAGTCTTGGACTCACAATAAAACATATAATTTGAAAACTGTGAGATTACATAATACCATGTATGCTATATTCTCCTTGAATATATTCTTCTTTTTTTTCTTTTTAATGCGTGTGATAACACATACATTTTGACACATTGTGAACAGACCAAGAAACTACTTGCTGTCACACTCAGTAGTTTGCTACCCAAAGTTAGAGTACTCATTTAGACATTAAATCAGTCCTCCCTGAATAAATTGGAAATTCAATTACAGTGAAAGGAACAGGTTTGGTGACCCTTTCTGTGATTACATCTTGCATATAAATGTATCTAAATTGTAAATGACTATCATTTTCCTAAACAAGTGGCTATATTGGGCAACTTATTGCCCACTTACTTAAGCTAAACTGGTACCATGTAAGCATTTTCATAAATACATAAATGAAATGAAACATCTAATTTAAAATATAAATGAAATCAGTGGAACTCTATGCTTTTTAATATGTATGAACCACATGATCATGAATCAAGTTGAATAAGATCTTACAAATATAAATGTATAACTTGCAGGAAGTATCTAAAATTACACATGAATTCTTATACAGGCATTAAAATAATGTACCATATTACACTACTTTAAGAGGTCTCTGAAAATTTCAATAAAACGTGGACTGTAAAAAAAAGGAAAATTTCTTAGCTAATCATCACTGTCAAAAATGTAAATGTGTTGGATGATGAAAATCCCTATACATGTACTACAGGAATAAGAATAAGGAAATAGCATTATTTTTTCTCTTTGATGGAACTCAAGATAATCTTGAATTAGGAGATTCATAAGAAAAATTCGAGAATATATCAGGAAATATCTTTCTATACTGAATATGGCCTAGACCAGGGATAAGCAAAGTTCACTACATCTGAGAATAGTTTCAGGGCATTTGAGGGAGACTGGATAAAATTTGATAGTTGTAATAAGGCTTCTAGGAAAAAATAAAAAAGGAATTGTTTGGCAATCTATAAATGATTCAGACCACCATACTGAAATCATTCATGTCCACTCAACGCACACCAATTAGTTAGAAGACTGATCAAATTTGGCATTCCTCTGCATGCTTTTCTCCAGTGGATACAGCCCTTATCCTCCAACCCACAAATCCTGGTGCAAAAACAAACCTATCATTACAAGCTCAGTATTCTATTCCAAGAATCTTTCTAGATTTGGTTCCCTACTGTTGTTATGGAAAACAAAATTGAATATTACTAAGCATTTTTTTAATGCACTGCAGTTTTTATATAAGAACGTTTTGTCTGTTGGAATAAACGGTTATTTTAAATGTCAGAACTTTATGGTCCATTGATTATAGAGGTGTATAATCCTCAATATTGCAGCCTCCAGTATTCTATAACCATCACTTTTCTTAACCCCTGCCCCTGAGTCTCAAAAATACCAATGAGAGGAAAATAGCTAAAAGTTTATGGGATATTCTGAAAAACAAAAGTGAATAAATAGGACAATTTAATAGTAAACTATAATTGGAAACCATTCACATTGTAACTTGGTTTGAAATATAAGCTTTTTGAGGGTAGGATTGCATCGTCTAAATGATATTTATACTTACATAAAATGAAAATAATAGTATTTTAGTATGTTGCTTTGCTTATATATACATGAAATATAAGAATATAGTTTCATGTTTGTATCCACTTATTTATCATGAATGTTGGCTTTAGAAACAATACATTTCTCTGTCAAATAAGCACAGATGACACTTCGGTCTGTTTCACATCCCCAAGGGCCTTATGATGGCTTTCTGCATGCCACATAATGGTCTCTGTGACATTCAGGCTTGGATGTCATCCAACTTTTTAAAGCTAAACGTAGACAAGACTAAATTATTACTCATAGGGTCTTCTCAACATCAATCTTTATATTTCTTTTTAGTTCTTCCCTGTGACATCTAGTATATTCTCCTCAATGTCTCAGGGCTCATAACACTGAACTGATTTTAGATTCTGAGCTTTGTTTTTGATGTCCATTTTAATCAGGTTGCAAAGTCATCTTATTATCATCCTAGGAGGCTTTCTAGGATATATCTCACTGAATCTCCAAGGGACAGAAAAACCCTTGGATGTGCTTCTGTTATTTCTTGCTAGGATTACTGTAATTCATTATATTTTGGCCTACCTGTCACCTCTACTCTTAGCTGCTTACAGCTAGTGCAGACTCTGGTAATGTGTGAAGGCATACAAAAACAAGAATATCTGATCACATTACTTCAGCAAAGGGGAAATCCTGCTTGCCTCTCGGAAAGCAGTGGATTGTGTTTAAGACTTTATTCAATACAAACATAACGGATATCTGAACTACACAAGTGACTTGTTATAACTAATTGCTATTTTTCTTTAGGAAAAGTGCCAAGCATTGAAAGCATTCATTTCCAAAAGCAAGTTTATCTCATAGAAAACATAATAGTTATGATCCTAAAAGGTTGAATAATTAACATTTCATAAATTGATTTCCATTTTTGTGAACTTGGGAGGAGGGCTTATTACATAAAAGAATCTTGTTAAAAGTCACATATTATTTTGTAATGCAAATAACCGCTCCTATGTTTATTTGTATCCTAAGCTTGAATGTTAGTCGTAGGGTATTAGGTTTAACAAGGCAAGGAACACCCACATTGATGCTGTAAAGAGAAACAATCACCTCTGTTTCAGTCTTGGTTCTGAACGGTGAATAAGTCATCCAAGAAAGCTAGCAATGCAGAGGCAGATTTACAAGGCTGTCCCTCATCCAGCCACTCACAGAAATTGACCAAAAGGAACAATAAAACATACCTACCTTCTATTTCAGATGTGATTAACTTGTTTATTTACATTTCTTCATTCTGGGGCTAGTTTGATCTTATTGCTTTCTTTCATCTATGTTGTGCTGTTCCGGTGTCAAAAGATCATCATCAGAAATCTCCTCCTTATGAAACTGAATCACTTTACTTACTTTACCTGTTATGTCAAAGCTGACTTGTAAGGTTCTTGAATGTGGCAAGATGAGTCTTTCTCCATACCAAACCCATAAAAAGTATAAGCAATGACAAGGCAAAAGACATGCTACGCTTTCTCCAAGCCCACAACTCTTACCTATTTCTTATGTTTATCAGTCCTTTTGAAGGCACCTCTTATGGTAGACTTCCAATATTATATTAATATAAGCATGTTTTTATACAACATTAAAATTGGTCTGTCAAAAACACTTGTCCAGGTAATAAACCTGAAAAAATAGTAATATCTCCCAAGATTACTACTTGCTTTACGAACTGGAATACTAAAGGGAAACAAAAAACAAAGTTCATATCCTTGCTAATATTCAGAACAGATGGTGGGTGGCCAGGGACAACGTCGAGGACAAGGAATCTTGAAACTAAAATCATCCTTGAGATAAAAGGCAGTGAGATCTTCTTGAAAATAAGTGATGACATACTATCTAAAAACACTATCTGTTATCCAGTTTTTGGAGTTGACTAAGTAGCAAGTAGGCAGCAAACTTTGGTATGCTGACCCCTTAATAAAACTGCATTTTATTCAAAACAAAGGTAAAGGCTTCTATAAAAGTAATAATCAGCAGTGTCCTAAAGTAATGGAAATATTCTTCTTTGAAGCCTTAAATCCAGGATCACCCCCTTCTCTCGTGAATAGCCTCCTTTAATTACTTCCCTTACAATCTCCAAAAAATAACAATTGCAACAGAAAAAGCAGAGGCAGCTCCTTTCACCATAAACTCTTTTTCCCCTATGAGTTCCTCCATCTTCCACATCATCATTGATTGGCAGCCAAGTTGTCATGTTTCCAATTTTCAGGTAATCATAAAGGCTTTTTTGCCCTCTGCATGAATCAAAAACACACTTCCTAAGATGTTTTGAGAATTCTACACACTGAAAAGGGATTTCCTGAGTATAATGACTAAGCAGTTTTCTTATCCCAAGACATAAGAAACATTAGAAATCCTTATGTTACAAACAAATTTACAATGTCCATTCCTCTATTTCTTCATTTACTAATAAAGCACTATTTATTAAGTAATATTAAAATATCTACAAGACAATCTAAGTACATCTTTAAGTACCATCAAAGTACGATCACCAAAAATATGAGAAAAATTCTAATGTTTACTATGTTATTTTCTCAAAACAGTCATCATGATAAAGAAAGATTTTTGTTATACTCACACTTATCTTTCAGTTTCACGTGTTTTAAGCTTACCATTTGGTGGAGAAGGATTCTACCTTTTTATCAATGCTTAGGGCCTCAAGAGTCCTCATCTAGACCTACAGATGCCAGGTCTCACTTGAGTTAAATAAGTGAGGTCCCTGTCCTCAAGAACAGTGAACATAAAAAAAGGTGATTACAGATTCTGAGAAACATCATAAGATAATAATGCAAGATGGAGAATCTACCTTAGATACAATAGTTATGAAGGCCTCTCTGAGGATGACATTTAAGCTGATAACTAAAGGATGATAATAAACTTGCCTTTCAAAGAAATGGGGCAATAGCATCCTGGCAGCTGCAGAGCCAGAGTAAAAGCCCAGTGAAGAGAAGTGCTTTGAAATGATCAAGGAAAAAAAAACAGAACAGTGTGGTCAAACTATATTGACTGAGTGGGGAAAGGATCAAAATGAGTTTGGAGAGGGAGGCAGAAGAACAAATGAGGACCCATGAACGAAATAAAGCTGCAATAAGGAGTCCCAATATCACTGTAATAGAAATGGAAAGTATTGAAAGAATTTAGCAGGAAAGTCAGTGACATGATCTATGTTCTTAACAAATCACTCTAGCTGTCGAACGTAGATCTGAGAAATAATAGAGATGAGGATCCTCAGTTTCTAGTTTGAGAAACTGAGTGAATGATTATTTCTTAAGAAACAATGAAATCCCTGAGATTGGGAGTCTGAAGGATGAAGACAAATGAAATCAGTACAAAATACAAAACTTCTTTTGGATCTATTAAGTTTGAGATGTCTATGAGACATTCAAGAAGAGATATCAAGTAAGCAGTTAGGATACAGAAGTCTGAAACTTAAAGATGTCAGAGCTTAAAATATAAATTTGGGTGTCAACAGCATGTACAATATATTTAAAACCAAAAGTTTGGAGGAGATCATCTAGGAAGTAGGAGATAGAGAAGAGAAAAGGGATCCTAATCAAAATCAGACTACTCCACTATACATTATACAGCAGCCAGGAAAAGAGACTGGTTACTAAGACAGAAAGTCAGTAGAAATGAAGTGGGGGAAGCGTTTCAAGACAAAAGAATGGTCAAGTGTTGCTGAATGCTTAAAGAAAATAAGAGGTGAGAATTGTCCATTAGACTTGGCTAGTGGACCATGGCTGTCACTGCTATCAGAGACAGGAGCAGTTACAGTGGCATGGTGAAGATGGAAATCAGAAAGCAGAGGTGTGAGATAATAAATGGTGGATGAAAAAGTGGAGATAGTGGGTTAGGTTTACCCCTAAATTGTGGGCTCTGTTATTTCAAAGCAAGAGACATGTAAATGAAACTAAGAACTAAATAGAAAGATCAAGTTATTGTAAAATAGTAAATAGTGCCATAAAGCAGAAGGTGCCTATTTTATGCAGTTATGCTATCCAGTTCTGTACGTGCTCTAGATTAATGTTTAAGGATTAAAAACTACAAGAGTGTAAAGAAAACAAATTTATTTGATCTATTTTTCAGATAATAGCAGTTTTTCATTCTGTTGCCCATTTAAGGAAAAGTAAACAAAAAGCATCTGTAAACTATTATGCAAAAGAAAATCTGCAACAGAAAGAAAAAAACAAATCAGTGGGACAAATGTAGATGAAGAATATAACATCCAATAACATAAAGTTTTAGATGATAAGCACTGAGCACTCTCAGGAAAACGAGAATATGGACTCAGTATTTTAAAAAGATAAAAGAAGAGAAAACGGACTGAATGAAAACTAAGTTGGAGAAGCTAAGGAAATATTTTAAGTAGAGAAATTATGTTATAATAAACATTTAAATATTATTAGAAACAGTCAAATGAAGAACCAACAATGTTGAAAACGGAACCTATGATGTGGAGAACAAGGTTGAGAAAAACACAGGCAAATATAAATTGGCAAAATCAACCAGAAAGGATGGTAAACAATTAAATCCAACAATACCGAATTTGTGTTTCTGAAGAAGAGAATGAAATAGAAAATACACTCAACTGCGTAACCAGTGCAAGGCTGTTTGTAAGTACCGGTCTTCTAATTATGCAACAATGCTTTCACCTAAGGTTCCTGCCACAAACCTGCTTGCAGCTTCAAGTGAGAAGAGAATATTGAAATGTGGCTGGATATATTGACGGAGCAAGAACTGGCTGTAGTTTTGTAGTTTAGGAAAGGGCAATTCTTAATGGAAAGTTAGGATTAATCAAAATTTAAAATTCCAAATTAAAACATAATTGATCTAGTAACTGCCCTGCCCTATGCTGTCTTTATTACTGGATTAATGCTTACTGTTGCTAACATCTAAATCTAAGATGACGCGGTCTAAATCTGGAAGTGCTAATAGCTTAAGTTATTGAGAATATTATGGAGGAAGTAAATAGTAGACCTATTTGGTTGGATAGTACCCAAAGATGACAACCACATCCAGACTTTCAGAGAAATCTTGCAATTCTCTTTTACCTGAAATAGCGGCCAAAAGAAAAAGCACACACACACAAATGTAACCTTAACAACAGAAACAAATTTGACCTTTTTAGACAGGCAAACTATGCTAATAAATTTGCAAGTCTGTTTGAAATGGATAATTTTTTAGAAACTAAGAATCATTAAAATTGACTCAAGAAAAACTAAATAAATCAATAACAATGGAAGACATTAAGAAAGTTGTCAATCAACTCTACTCACAAATGTTTTGGCAAATATTGTCATAATTATTCCAAATCTATGAAACAAAGGTTTTTAATTGCTTGTGAAGTTTTTATACCTCTAATATCAAAGTCTTATAAAAATAACTAAACAAATGATATGAAAAATTAATTTTTTAATTATAGAGTCAAAGCTCTTAAATATAATAATAGCATATAAAATCTAATCATATATTAAAATATAATCCAAGTGAGTGAAAAAAATCATTTGGATAATTCAGGGACTATTCAGTCATTCCTTAATAGGTGAGAGAATAAAACTACATGATCATCTCAAAAGAAATGTACTGGCTGAAATTCAAGATCCACTCTAGAACGTAAAAAGAAAATCTTAATGTTATTTAAAAAAGCAATAAGAATCAGCATTATGCTGAACCCATCATTAGCAATAATAAGAAAAAAATTACACTTTCATATTATTTTACATAAAGCTATCAAAGCAACTCAACATGAACATAAAAGCAACAACAAAAAACATAAATATTGGAAGTGAGAAGGCTAAATTATCATTCACAAACATTTTTCTCTATCTAAAAATACTAAGAAAAGGGAAAAAACCTTGAAAGAATTGAGTGCTTTTCGATTATTATCAAACTAATATTTGAAAGACAATGATTTTCTTATATACCAGTCAATGTTAATTATCAAATGTAATATGAAAATAATAATTCCCATTGTCCACAAATAGATAAAAATATTAAATTCCTCAAAATCAATTCAATAAGGAATGTATGGAAATATGAGAGAAAAAACATGAAATTAACTTAGGTTCATAAAAGAGTATGAATGGAGAAATAAAGTTGTATTTTTAAAGAATGAGTATTATGGGTGCTGGCCCTGTGGCTTAGTGGTTAAGCTTGGTGTGCTCCACTTTGGTGGCCCAGGTTCAATTCCCAGGTGCAAACCTACACCATTCGTCGGTGGCCATGCTGTGGCAGTGACCCACATACAAAACAGAGGAAGACTGGCATGGATGTTAGCTCAGGGTGAATCTTCTTCAAGTAAAAAGAGGACGATTGGCAATAGATGTTAGCTCAAGGAGAATCTTCATCAGCAAAAATAAAGAGAGAGAGATGAGTATTATGAACTTTTCAAATTGGAAATTCCAAAAAAAATTTTGATAGATTTTTTTGGGAGAACTCTTGAAAAAAATGATTCTACTGTTTTATGAAAAATAAATTAGAGAAGGAAAGACTGAAAAAAACTATAGTTTCCCTATCATGTATTAAAATATATATAGATATAATCATTTAATAATGGAATAGAAAATGAAATTCAAACAATCAAAAATATGTAGAAGAATCCTCTATATAAGAAATGTGATACTTAAAATCATAGGAAAATGATAAATTTACAGAAAAACTGTAAATTCAATTTACATTTGTGTAACAAATTTAGTATGGGTTTTAATATAGTATTTTAGCCCTAAAATTCCACCTTTAGAAATTTAAGAATCAAAGCATATTATGTTAAACATATATTTATCTTAGTGTTATCAGTCAAAAAATAGAATTAAAATACATTATTGAATGTGAAATATTAGACAGCAGTTAATGTGATTTTGTAGAACAACATTTATATAGTGTACATTGAATGAAAAAGGCTAGTTAAAAAGAGACAATTTTTTTTCTAGCTAGAGTGTTTGAATAATGGTTTTTATTTATGTTAGCGATACATTACATTTTATAAAATTAGCATCTATTTTTGAAGAAGAAATAATTATATATTTTTATTTTTAAAAAAGGCAAGAATTTCAACCCATGTTAACCATTCACAACACATCTGATCTTGGGAAACTCAATTAACCTGGGAGATTCTCAGTTCCTTCAACTTATAGTAAAAAAAAGAAAATGGCTCTGCTTATCCATTACGTGTAATATGTGTAACATTTATTGTGTTATGAGGATTAATTAGAGAACATCCTCTTACTTAAATCTATTAAGAAATAACTGATATGCAATGAGAACATTAAAATATGGGGAATATATAATGTGAAAGTGATGATTTTTCTCTGTTGATTTGACTGTTTTAAATTTTGGAAAAGAGGTCTGAACTAGGGTAAATAGATGTGTGGGGGTTCTCAAAAACGTTTTACAGACTTTTCTGAGTTACCCCAAGAAAAACTGTAAAGTTCTTTTTTAGAAAAATAAACCTAATATCTTCAACATTGATATTAAAATACACACAAGGCACACAACTGAATTTAGGTGGATGGGGTTCTTTGAAAGATGAATACATGGCCATAAGCTTTATCATCTTCAAAAAGTTGAAAACCCTAGTACTACAAAATCAACTAATTATAAATTTAAATGCTTTTGTAAGAAAATTTAATCTTAAAATCATTGTTTAATAATGAAGCTATTTTGTAAACCCTTGCCCAAGATTTCACATCTATAAGATGTATATCTTTATCTGTGTCATATATATTAGGGAAAAAATTGTTTAGGGAAGTGATTCGTTTTTCTTTTTCTTTTTAAATTGCTTCTGTGATGAACCGTGAATGTATGGACAGCCTTAAAAATGCTCATTTCTCTTGACACAGCAATTTCTCTACTAAGAATTTTTCTTAAGAAATAATCACAGATGCTTTCCAGGATTTATTTACAAGAGTGTTAATTGTAGGATTATTTAAAGGAGCAAAAGATTTGAGCTAATATTCCACTAACAGGTGTTAGCTAAATATATGACACAAAATTTTATATACACATACATGTGTGTATAATACAAATATACATATATCCATATATGTACAATATATAATATATACACATATTTCTATAAGGGCATTAAAAGCCATGCAGACATGTTTTAGAGAGAACATGAAATCTTTTGTCTGTGCTATATGCTACAAATATTTCCCAGTTTGTCCTTGCTTTCCATTCCATTTGTGACACATTTACTGTACTTTATACGAAAATATACCACAATTAACAGCACCAAATTATTAACAGTGAGCCAGTAGGTATATTTCATGTGATTTTACTTTCAGATTGATGTGTTTATACATTCTATGTACACTCTCTGATGAAAAAATGTTAAATTTATAAAAATAAAAGAAATTAAAAAGTAAAATTTTCAGTTTTATTTTAATATGCTGTATTTATTTAAACAAGTCACACAGAAGAATTCTACATTGACTAGAATAGCAGGTGTACACATAAATTATATACTGTTCAGGAAGTCACACTTCTCAGAATACTGTGACACAGGATAACAGATTATATTTATTATTTTTCTTAGATAGGAAGTGGAAATAAAAATTGTTAATGATTTGTGCCCTGAATGTATTCCTGAAGTCATTAATCGGTATTTTCTTTTCGTGATGTGTTACTGCAACACATCACATACAAATATTAGAGTATAGATATTTTTATAATTTTTTCAGAAATTCTGGATTGTTAAGGAGACAATTATTATTAAACACTTTTCAATATGGGTTCTCTTCAATAAACTTTAATGGATAGATCCTTTATAAAATGATTTAATTTCCTCTGTTTTCATTTTTCATTGTCTCAAATGCACATTTCCATAAAAGTAGATTGGAATGGGAGAGGTTTTTATTTTGTCTGGCTGCTCTTTTATAGGAGTTTTAGAACAATTCTGAGATAAAACTTTCAGTGCACTCAAGTTATCCTATCATCTTTCCACAACAACAGCCATGAAAACAAATCCGTTGCTATTTTAACAATCACATTAAAGAGTAAAAGACCTTTCCAAAAGGTGAGAACTTGCCTTTGGTACTGTTAGTTAAATGTCATATTTTTCTCAAAAAACAAGAGTCACCTTTATTAATTTAGTTGACTTCAGTGGCATCTGCTACCTCATTCTGAATTTAGAAAACCACTAAGTTTTTCCTATTTTTCATACAGATAATTTGGCTTGCAAATCAAATATGGAAGCTGCCTCATTTTTTTCTCTCGACTCCAGTAATTTCAAATTTAGTTTTAGGCTAGTTATAATAATTGGAATGCTTGTGGTTGGAAGTGACAGAAACCCGACTCTAACCAGTTTAAGATAAAAATGAAATTTTATAAAGACATGAGATACTTCATTGAACCCAGAGACAACAATAGTTCAGAACCTCAGGAAAAACTAGAAAAAGAAACTTTCTTCTCTCTCTCTGAGATTCTGCTTCATTTTTCTAGCTCTCTGTCATTGCTTCTTCATCTTATCTGGTCCATGTGCCAAGACATGTGGTCATACAACTGTTCCTAGCAGTCTAGACCTCTGAGTGACCACACAACACCACTGACCTCAAGTCCTAAGCCTCCTGGATAGGGACTTAGTGTTCCATATCTGGCCAGTTGCTCACCACAAACCAGTCAACTGAGGTCACATGGTTCTAAGGTTGATGTTGCTGCTACAATATGAAAGGCAGGACTGAGGAAGGCACTGATTTAGAAAAAGTGGAGGTTGATAGTCCAAGAAAGTAAAAGATATCCATTGCACTAGTGCCCTACCTATAGTATTCTTTATATTAGAGTGGTGTCTCCTTAAACCATAGAAATTCACTTTGAATCAGATGGAAACAGAATGCTTTGGCTCATTAATCTCGTGAGAAATCAGCTTCAATTTCTATAACAATTATTGATCCTAGCCAGTTTCTTTATTCTTTCTCCAGTGCCAAGTATGCTAGTCCATGCTGCGTTCAATCTCTCTTCCATGCTAGTCACCCCTGGCATATGGTATAACCAAAGATAAATTATTATGACAAGTGACATTATCATCTGAAACTCCCTTTTAAGCCCTAGAATATCCTGGCTTCCTTCTCATCATCAAAACTTTGGTCATGTCACCTACATAGTAGACTTAGGCCAACAGAGTCCATCCCACATGTCCTCACAATCTCCTTGGTCTCACCAAACTTATAATCAAATTTACAGCATTACTTACACATCTATCATGCAAGGGAAGGTTATTTTGAGTCTTATGTGTTCCCACATTTCTAATTCAGGAAATGACAAAGCTAACATTTCATTGACTAGAAGAACATGATTAAGAAAAATTAGATTTTGGAGCCTGCTACCACCTACCACCATTTCCACATACCCCAGGACATCAGTATGCTGCAAGTTTCTTTCTTTCAGAGACCCACAATTATAGATTTCAGTTCCAGTTCTGCTATGTAATGTAGTCTTGGTCAAGTTACTAAACCTTTCTGAACCTATAATCTTACCTATGAAAAGAGGCTTGTTATGTCTAACTCAAAGTGTTATAGGGTTAAATATGATACTGTGTACAATGCTACAGACATAGTTTGTCTTTTTAATAAACACCAGTTTTCATCACACTCAACATAACAACACTTGAGGACTAGAGGCTCAGGCTGGCCCTGGGATGACACATGCAACCAGGCTAACCGGTGGGATCCAGAAAGTTGGCCTCCATCAGCTCTCAGTTTCCTACATGGAAGAGGCTGCACCATCTCTCCCAGCATGAAGAAGCTTATCACAGCCTCCCTTTACTTCACCCTATGCTCCACTTGGTGCATGTGGGCACCTCTAAGACTAGAAACAACTACAGAGTTGAGGTTTGAGGGATGCTTTTTGAGCTGAGTAGCATATAATTGCCTATCAGATAATTAAAATTGATAAAACTCAAGACAAAAAAAGATCCTAAGAAAGTAAGCCAAAGTGATGAAATCTTATAATGGTAGAAGTATAAATGCTTTATTTAATTTTTCTGTTTTCCAAACTTTCTTCATTTGGTTACATTATTTTCAGAATGAAAAATAAATTTTGTTTACATTTGGAATAACCAGGAAAGAAATAGGTGTTTTAAAGAGTGTTTATCACAACAGTGTTTACGTTATAAAAAACATGAAAAGCCTAAATGCCCATCTACAGAAGATGGATAAAATATGTTTTGGTATATTTACCAAATGAATTACTATGCACACATTGAAAATGACGATATGAATTTATGTTCATTGATATAAGATGAAACTCTTAAAAACAGGTTATTTATCAGTCTGACATTTTTTTTTTTTTCCTTTTTCTCCCCAAAGCCTCCCGGTACATAGTTGTATATTCTTCGTTGTGGGTCCTTCTAGTTGTGGCATGTGGGACGCTGCCTCAGCATGGTCTGATGAGCAGTGCCATGTCCGCGCCCAGGATTCAAACCAACGAAACACTGGGCCGCCTGCAGCGGAGCGCGCCAACTTAACCACTCGGCCACGGGGCGAGCCCCCTGACATTTTATTTTTTAAAAAAGATATGTGCTGTATATGGGAAGGTAAAGAAAAAAATATGCAGAAGCATATTTACCAAATATGTGTGATTCAAAATTTTATGTTGTATTCTTGTCCATATAGTTTTTACATTGTCTAAGTATCTCAAAATATTTGCAATATTTATAATTAAAATCAAAGCTATTAACAATTTGAAAAGAATAAGAAGATAAACTTTGGCCTCACATCTGTCTTAATCCTCCAAGAGCCCTTTCTTTTCAGTACCATCAAACACAGCCTGGCTGCTGCCTCACCTTCCACCTCTCTCTTCAGTCCCGACCTTGTCTTAATGATCATGCTCTCAGCTCATGCCCAATCCAGACTGCTTCAGCCCTTGCTCTCTGAACCCAGATGCTCTAGCAGAACATTTTCTGCCTGAATTTCTGCATCTACCTGCCTGATTGTGTCCCAGACTGATCTGCCTTCCTGACCCAGTCCCAGGCACGTTCTGTCAGAGGAGCGCTGCCCGGAACCTTCGCCCTGGCAAACTCTTTCAACACATCCAGCAGCATGCACTCTGCTTTAGAAAGTATTTTTATTATTATTGTTACTTTTTCGTTACTTGGGACACATTCATTGATTCATTTTCTTAATAATTTAGATGAAACATATCTCTTTTATAACATAATACCAAAATTGTTTTTCTAAAGTATCCTTTAATATGCCTTAATTTCTCAAGAAACAACATTATAATCAGATCCCTCTCTTCTTTCCTTCCTATAAGAAGCACTTTTCTCCACCCAATCACTCTCGTAGTGTTTGCAGAAGATACATTTATGGCGTTAGAACCACAGTCTCGTTTATTTATTTCAAATTAAACGATGTTCCTGAAAATGAATACATCTTCATTACTAAGCCCTACTGATAATAAAATACACATCATATGGATGTATATTTTATAACACTGACAATGACTCTGATTTCTCTTACTCTGTAAAGCACTTAGTTTTGTTACTGGTGTCCCATAGTTGACTTTGCAATGACAGAGCACACCCCTGGGCTTTGCTGATGCTCTTGAATCTGCTAGGACCAGCCAACTCAAGCCACCCTAGAAAGACATGCTGCCGATGCTTGGTGTTGCACTGTACTCCACCCCGTCTCTGATGTACCTGCCTATAGGAGCGAGAGGCTCTAAATTTTCACCCCACTATCTGGTAAAGGAGTCAACTTTTCTTCTCTGTGAAGCCTCAGTCAATGTGAGACTGCATTAAAACTTGCTGGTGCTTTATCTACATTCTTTTCTCTTGGTAAAGTTTCTTTCATCTGGAGGGGGAAAGAAGTTTCATTTATCTGTCTGTCTCCAATTATGGAACTTGAAATTGATCTCTCACTTGGCATATAAGGGCTGAAGTCTAAATTTCAAAAATTATGAAACTTGATGCTGGACTATTGTAACTTAGGGAAATGAGTAGGAAAATAGGTACAGTCCTGGATTTTTATATAATTTATTTTACTAAGTTTCCACAATAAGCCTGTGGGGAAAGCATTATTATACTCTTTTGACAGATAAGATCATGTAGCAGGTGAGAAGCAATGACAGAATTTGAATCCCAGCCTGCTTGCTCGAGAGTTTATACCCTTTCCAAACATCATTCTCCCTTTAGTTACATAACCAACTTTGTTTCCATACTTAACACTTTGACCATATTTTCTAATTGACTGAACTCCTTTTCTATATTTGAATTTGGCTTGTCAAATTAGTCAGCAAACTTCAGGTACTCAGTGGATGCTAACATAGGCTAATTGAGGACCAGACTCCAGTGGTAAACACATCACCTGGTCACCTCTACCATCACCATCATGAGAATGACCACTCTTTGAGTACCTACAGTATGCTAGCATTTTATTATGTAATCAGCATACATTGTTTTATTTAATCTTCACAATAATCCCCAAATCTGTAATTGTAAACCAGAGATTACCACTTGTATCAGTCAGAGTTCTCCAGAGAAACAGAGCCAATATATATATAGAGAGAGAGAGTGAGACAGAGACAGAGATTTATTTAAGGAATTGGCTCACAAGAATGTGGGAGCTAGTAAATCCATAGGGCAGACAGGCAGGTTGGAAACTCAGAAATGATTTCTATGTTATTATGGTCCCAAGACAGAATTCCTTCTCCAGGAAACTTCAGTTTTTTGCTCTTAAGACTTTCAACTGCTGGGATGAGGCCCACCACTGACATTACTAAGGGTAATTACTTAAAGCCAATTGATTGTAACTGACCTACAACTGATCTACAAAATATCTTCAAGACGGGGCCAGGCTTGTGGCCCAGTGGTTAAGTTTGTGCACTCTGCTTTGGCGGCCCAGGGTTTCTCTGGTTTGCATCCTGGGCACAGACTTGGTGCTGCTCATCAAGCCATGTTGAGGTGGCGTCCCACATAGCACAACCAGAAGGACCTACAACTAGAATATACAACAATGTCTTGGGGACTTTGGGGAGAAGAATAATAAAAAAAAACATCTTCAAGGCAACGTCTAGACTAACGTTTGGACAAACACCTGGATACCGTAGCCTAACCATCACCTGACACATATAACTCATCCTTGCACTACCCTTTCTACTATAATGCCCCTCTTTTTCTTAATAGCATACTATGAATGTGACCACACTCACTAGTTTATTTCCCATGTAGGCCAATTAGCTTTAGCACCCTACCACCTTCACCCTACCTAAATTTCCATCCCTCAAATCCTATCTCACATCCAAGTATCACTTCTAAATCTGTTTCTATAAAGCCTGCTTTAGGTCACAAGATTAGCTGATTGCTGCATGACTAACAATTTGCAACAGTCAAGGGTCTGTAACTTTAGCTTCTATACCAAGGCCGACAGCTTAACCCAAGTCTAGGTCCCCTTTAAACCAGATGATCTAAGCAAGGCAAAATCTATTACTTCTGCAGGGCTATCTGCAAGCCACTTGAGTTTCAATAGCAATCATTTGCCTTTAGAAAAATCTTTCAATCATACTGTTTCATTTAATCAGCAAAGTGTAACAGGCATCATTATTCTTCATGCTTTATAGACAAGGAAGCAGAAACCAGTAGGCTAAGTGACCTGCCTAAGCTCAAAGAGCTAGTGTGTGTGATATGGGAGGTCTAGAACCCCAGCCCGTTCACTCAGCATATATCACTGATTGACTATTATATTTAAGGCTCTCAGATCCAGCAATGAACTAAACAGACTACCTGTCCTCACAGAGGCTAAATTTTATTTTATTTATTTTTTTTAAAGATTGGCACCTGAGCTAACAACTGTTGCCAATCTTTTTTTTTTTTTTCTGCTTTATCTCCCCAAATCCCCCCAGTACATAGTTGTATATCTTAGTTGCAGGTCCTTCTAGTTGTGGCATGTGGGACGCCACCTCAACATGGCCTGACGAGCAGTGCCATGTCCGCTCCCAGGATCTGAACCAGTGAAACCCTGGGCCACCGCAGCAGAGCACATGAACTTAACCACTCACCAATGGGCCCAGCCCCAGAGGCTAAATTTTAGAAAGCAAAGTTAGACAGTAAACAAATAAATAAGCAATACATAGGGTGTCAGATGTTAGTAAGTGTTTATGAAGAGAAATAAAGCAGATAGCAATTAGGGTGCATGAGTTGGGGATAAGAGCTGCAATACAAAATAAGGTGGTCAGAAGTCTTCAGTGAGAGAGTGGCATTTGATCAATGCCTGAAAGAGATGCGTGAGCAAGCCCTGTGGAAATATGGAGAAAGAGGGTGTCACACAGAAGGAAGGCCCCAGGGTAGAAGCTGCCTAGTGTATTTGAGAACCACTGTGGAAGCATTACAGCGTGATGCTAACTTAATTTATGATAAGCTGTTATTCCCATCTTCACATCCCTTTGCCATAAAATTCTATTTGGCAAATCTACACGGAAAGTCAAATATAGTTTATAATATGAAATCTAGAATCATTATTTTATCCCCAAATATATCTATTATATTGATACTTCTTCTATGTCATGACGTGAACTTATCCTTCATTCATTAATGGTGCTACAAATTAACCAAAGTGACTGGCAACTAAGTACACGAAGCATTGATTTGGCTTCTTAGCCAAGTGAAAGAGCGATTGTGGTCTCTCTAAATTCTTCTCATTCTTGGGAAGAATTTAGGCTTGGCAGTGCTTTGTTTAAGACATATTAAGACTTTTAGAAAACCACTGTTTAAAAAGCCCTTAACAGAAATTATTTTTTATAATGCAAAGTAAACACGAACAAAAATTTGCACTTTAAAATTACATCTGGCATATCAACATTACCAAAGTTTCTTATTTTGTAGGTAGGTTTTCAAAACACATTAATCAATATTAATGGTGTCTGTGAAAGATAACCATTCACATCATCTTATGAATCTTATAACCATTTATCAAAAATCTGTATCCTTATAATGTTATTTGAGCAATTTTAAAATAGTGATAATAGAGAGTCTAATCTCATTGTCTGGAGTCAGGTCAAGCCTAGGTACTACGTTTTACCAAAAATCTGTGGTTATTACATACAAGACATGCCAGTTACTAAATAAATTCTGTACGTATAACATGGTGTTTACCGTCATCTAAGTCACATAAATATAGCAAATGGATGTTCAGGTTTACAGAAGTTTGCAGCACATTTCTCATACATTTCATTTTGCTCCTATTTCCTTTAAATCACTCCCAAGAAAATGAGTAAGGTGTCTGTTCTTCATTTCTTCCTTTTCAATTAAGCCAGATGTCCAAATACCACATATGGAAAAACAGGGATTCCAAAGACAAAGAGCCAACCAACTCCAGACGCAGGAGTATCCAAAAAGGAGCTTCGTACGTAAATTGGGATTTTTAAATATCTAAACTTTGTTAAAGTACATTTCAAGATTTTTCTATATTTTCCAATAAAAACTATGAAGAAGCTGCTTCAAGCACAATAACAATAAATAGCAAAAAGAAACTTTTTAAAATCCTATTGGTCCTGCAGCCTCCTGCCAGAGTCCCACACAATAGCAAATACTTAGGATGAGAATGGCTCCAGTGGAGCAACACTAATACATTTGACACAGCTTCCACCCCGTCATTATGCAGAGGAGCCTGCGCTTATCCTTTTGTAAATTGGAGACTCTTTTAACCAGGAATCCCAGGATGAAACGGAACCATTTTCCTCACGGCAAAACAAATCCTTCTCCAGTGAATTTTGTTATTGTTTATTGTTACACTGTTTTATCAGCACTAAACTGTATGAAAGCTTCAATTAGTTCTTGATGAATGATCCCATAAAAGCATGTAGTTTCATTTCCCCTGCCACCAGATATTTCACTGAGTGTTATTAAATGAAATATAATTGGGATAAGATTCAGGAAACTTAGAGAGGCTGTAGTGCTCTCAGTTCAGCCTAAAATGGTTAGTCATCAGTGTAACCGAATCACATCTGACGCACTACACATACACATTCCCATCACTTGATCCAGGGGATAACAGAGAGAGAGGCACTAGATACAGTCTGACGCGCAGTCTCTGCCATTCATTGAAGAGAAAGGCCTAAGATGGGGTGCTGAGTTCAGTGCTAAGTCAAAGAGTTGTTATCTCCCCACAGGAGCAAAAAAGTATCTGTATCAATCAGACTTCTGCACAATGGAATCTATCCACGTTATATGTTACATAGCACCTATGACATTGTTCCAGCCGAGGCCATGAGTTTTCCTTTCTCCTTGTTGTGGGAACCCTAATTTTCAGCTAGGCGTATTGACACATAGAATAAAAGGTTAACTTCTCTGCCTCCCCTGTATGTGATCATGTTGCAGCCAACAAAATGTAGAACTGGGATATGGGACTTCGGAGAAAGCTGGTTAAAAGAAGCTGACTCAACTGGGGGCAGACTTTTTAAAAAAAATCGTCCTACTTTTTTTCCTTCTGGCCTGCAATGCAGAAGTGAAAACCTGAGATTCTGCAGATACACTGGATCAGGATGTGATCTTATGATGAAAATCATGTGGTAGGATGTTAGTGCAGGAAAATAGAAGCCTGAGTGCCTGAAAGCATTCTGGAGCTACCAAGTAAGCCTTGAGCTGCCATCCTAGGTCTTAATTTAGGTATGATACTCTACTCTTTTGATTGAAACACTAATACAGGCAACAGAACCTAACTGTAACTGAGACAACTGAGGATCCTTAATATATTTTTAAATAATGGAACATCACAACTATGTGTTGATCTTTCTGTGAAGCATTTTAATGCATCGTCACATTTCATCTTTAAAGCAAACCTGCAAGTTAGCCACTGATGTCATCTCAGTTTTACAGATGAGAAAACTAAATCACAAAGCCATTCAGCACATAGCTTGGTTAGAGGCAAAGAGCATGGGAGAAGAGAGGGATGGGATTCATACATTCAATGTTTCTTTCTTTAATCAACAAATAATATTTATGTACTTATATCACGTGCTAGAGACTGTTCTAAGTGCCTGGGATACATAAATTAACAAAACAGAGGTCCCTGCCCTCATGAAGCAAACAGTCTAGGACAGTCTCAAGAGTTTTTTATCATAATCCTAAACAGAAGTTTACAGAGTGCGGTCTGTAGACCCCTCAGGTACCCACGATACTTTCAGTGGGTGCACAAAGTCAAAACTATTGTCATAGTAATACTAAGACATTACTTGAGTTTTTCACTGTGTTCACAATTGCACTAATGGTGCAAAAAGCAATGGTGGCTAAAACTGCTAGCAGTTTACACCAAACTACTAGTAGTCATTGTTTTTCTCACCACCACAGATCCACAATTAATAAATACATAGTTCAACTAATTAATTAATTAAAGAATTTCCCTTAAGAATGTCCCCAGTGAAGCATTAAAGATTTGTCATTTTATTAAATCTTGAAACTTCAGTACACATCATTTTAATAGCCCATGTGATGAAATGGGAAGTATACAAATATTTCTGCCACATCCTGAAGTATGATGGTATATGGAGTAAAAGCACTTGTACAATTGAACCACAAACTGAACTAGCCAGTCTTCCATGGAATGTCATTTTACTTGGAAGAATTTTTGACATACTATGGTTATTCATACATGGGTATTTGGCAGATATTTTACCAAAAATGATTGAGGTAAACCTGTCCAGAGAAGAAACCAACAGTATTTGCTGTCAGTGATAAAATTTGAGCTTCACAATACTCAAGATTTTTCTGATGAAATTGGTGGTGATGTTAATAAATGTAATGTTTCGGTATTTAGAAGATCTGCGTAACTCAATGAACTAATGTTTTCTGAATGACTAATGTACGGTGTTACATGCGTGCATTGGTAAAATCATATCTGGGTAAAAGGTCCATTGAAAGTGCATTATAGATTAATGGATTTTAATGTAACAAAGTACGAAAAGTTAATTGATACAATTTCAGATTTCACACTGTAACTTTTAAAAAAACAACCACTTGCTGAGTTTTGATATAGTATCAAAGAAGAATACCTACAATTGTGTGTAATGACAACTAAATATCTGTGTGAGGCCATATTTTCCTCATGTACTTCAGTCATAAGAACGTATTGCAGCAGATGAAGACACAGATCAAAGAACTGACTATTGCCTGTGAATTTAAACATTACAGAGATTTGCAAAAGCGTAAAACAATCTCATTCTTCTCCCTTTTTTTGTTTGGCAAAGAATGATTTTTCATAAAAATATTATCTATGTTAGCACGTGATAGGTTTAGTATTGCTATTTTTAAATAAAATGTTTTGAAATATTTAAAGTTTTCCTCAGTTTTAATTTCTAATATGTAATCCACAAATTTCTAAGATATAACCCACAAAACAAGTCACGATACCAACACGTTTGAGAACCCGTAGGCTAGCTCATTCATCATGAAGATGAAGATGGCCCGTCATCCTCATAAGTTGGACGTTCCTCATGACAGTGGAAGAGGTCTTACTTTAATGGTCAGCAATTGACTTTGAAACAGAAAGACCAGTGCTCCTACGATTGGTTACTTTATCTCTATGGGGCTCACAGCATCTCATGTGCTCCCCGCAAATCTTCCGTTAACCCAGAAAGACACAAAAGTAGAAGAAATTTGTCAGTGTAAGTTTTGTGACCTGACTATGACCACAAAAGGACACTAGATTCCTTTGATTTGAAATGAAAAAATTAAAGTTCAAAAGCATGTGGCTTTTGGTACTGCAGTTAAGCCAACACTGGAGAGCCTACAGAATGGACAGCAATGTCCGTGGTTAATTATTCTAAATGCTGCAGAATGCTTGCATCAGCTTTTTTGAAAGTGAATAAAGAAGGACTACCTTATGTTTCCTGCTCTTATTATCATTTTCCTCAAAACAAAACATATTTTCTATAACCCAAGTGAGACATCCATTTAACAATTGAGTTTAATATAGTATCATTTATTGTTCAAGTGTCCTCTTAAAATTAAGATGGTCTGTCATCTAAACCTCAGTTTCTATATATTTAATATAAAGAGAATAGTATTTACTTCTTAGTGTTGTTGTGAGATTTAAAAGAGATAGCCAGTGTGAAAATATCTGGAATATAACAGGTACTGAAATATTTTGGTTTTCTTTTGATATTTTCATTTTCTTGGTCCCAAGAGTTCCTCTAATAATAAATAGCTCTCACCCACTGAGGCAGCCATTAAAACATGCCTCTCAGATCTCTTACAACTGGGACTAAGGATAACTGAGCTTTGGCCTCAGCTTCCATCTCAGGCACAGTGTTTGCCTGAGTTGCACACTGAAGCTCTGCTTCCCACAGGCTGCTCCTTTTCAATGACCAACATGGCAAGGATGCTAAGACAGGCTTGTTCTTGGGAAACAACAATTCTCAAAATTCTAGTCAGAAAAGTGTTGAGAATTCAGAAAATCAGGTCACTCAAAATTATGGAGCTAAAGAGCTGATAATGCTAAGTGAATTGTTACTAGGTAGAAGGTTGTCTTGGGATATGAAACTACAGAGATTTGTGAAGTGGCCTCAGCTGATTATGAATAAGTCACAGAGAGTAATAGGAAGCAAAATGTAATATCGAGTAACCCAAAACCTTTGTAACCACAATTTTAATTCAGAAATTGAAATTCATTTTACTTTTTTCATGATACCTTCCAACCATGTGTACATTTTAATAGGTCATATAAATCTCTATCATATATTATACCAAGTTCTATTCTATTATATATTCAGGTCTTACACACATACACACACACACACACATACACACACCTCTTCTTTTAGTTCTCTTTCAAATGTAGAATGGAATCACCACCTTGGGGAAACATGTAAATGAGGGAGAGAAAAGAAGATTAACCTAACCCACTTCCTGCTCCTGATCCCCATAATCTTAAATTTAATATATTCTAAATCAGCATCCCATATCTTTTTAGAAATAGAATCCTATAAATAGGATTCAAATGATATTTTCTATTATAAACAATACTTCGGCTATATGGATAATAATAAAATATAAATAGTAAATAATAAAAAGTAAAAATCATTGTAAACATTTTCTGTACTCTGCCCTAAGATCTATGCACTTCAGTAGCTTTTCTTAGACATTCCATTTATTTGTAGTCATAACACTAATTTACACACAAAACTCTCACAACCCAGGGCCAGCCCAGTGGCGCAGTGGTTAAGTTCACACGCTCCGCTTCTCAGCGGCCCGGGGTTTGCTGGTTCGGATCCTGGGTGTGGACATGGCACCGCTTGGCACACTATGCTGTGGTAGGCGTCCCACATATAAAGTAGAGGAAGATGGGCACGGATGTTAGCTCAGGGCCAGGCTTCCTCAGCAAAAAGAGGAGGACTGGCAGTAGTTAGCTCAGGGCTAATCTTCCTCAAAAAAAAACAAAAAAACCTCTCACAACCCAATCAAATTTCAGATTTAGATAAAAAATATATTCTTTGATTACATAGAAACTTCTGGAGTGGAAAATAGTGGCAATCACACAGTTTATAACGGTGATGATCACAGTGCTTAGCACTCATCACTTTTAATGAAGTTTTCCCTATTATTACCTTAGTCTCACAATGTCTCTATCATGCAGATGAAGCAGATAAACCTTTTTTCCTAAACAGAAAAGCATAGCAATCCAGATGACTTATTTGTCATCAAAGAACTTGTTCTCCTGACTTGTAGGCATCTTCTGGATCACAAATAACATGAACCAAAGGAAAAGCTGCCCTTATACAATTCAAATCCAAAGGGTTCTTCTCAACATTCATATATTACTTTCCTTAGATCCCCATATTAAAGAAATATAGGCACTAAGCTTTTGATACTAATCTTATTTTATTGATAACTAGATCTTACAGTATTTTGCTTATCAGTTAAAATGTTTCAAGTCACATGGGAACATTTCAAAAGTAGATTGAGTGTAAAGATGGCAGTTCTTTCCAATTTGATCTGTAGATTTAATGCAATCTCAATCAAAATCCCAGCAAATTATTTTGTGGATATCAATAAGCTGATGCCAAAGTTTATATGGAGAGGCAAAAGACCTAGAAAAGCCAACACAATATTTTTTTTTTTTGAGGAAGTTTAGCCCTGAGCTAACTGCTGCCAATCCTCCTCTTTTTGCTGAGGAAGACTGGGCTGAGCTAACATCCATGCCCATTTTCCTCTAATTTATATGTGGGACACCTGCCACAGCATGGCTTGCCAAATGGTGCCACATCCGCACCCAGGATCCGAACCAGTGAAGCCCGGGGCTGCCGAAGCAGAACGTGCTAACTTAACCACTGCACCACCGGGTTGGCCCCCCACACAATACTGAAGAAGAAAAACAAAGTTGGAGGACTGATACCACCAGACTTTAAGATTTACAATAAAGTAATCAAGTGTGGTATTGGCAAAAGAATAGGCAAATAGATTAATGGAACAAAATGGAGAGTGCAGAAATAGATCCACATAAATATAGTCAACTAAACTTTGACAAAGGAACAAAGATAATTCAGTAGAGCAAAGATAATTTTTTCAAGAAATGTTTCAGAATAACTGGACATCCATATGCAAAAAAAATGACTCTACATACAGACCTTACACTCTTGACAAAAATTAACTCAAAATGGATAATAGAACTAAATGTAAAATGCAAAACTATAAAACTCCTAGAAAATAACACAGAAGAAATCTAGATGACCTTGGGATGGCAATGACTTTTTAGATATGACATTAAAGGCACAATCCATGAAAGAAAGAATTGATAAACTGGACTTTATTAAAATTTAAAGTTTCTGCTTTAAAAAAGACACTGGCAAGAGAATGAAAGAACAACCCAGAGACTGGGAGAATATGTTTGCAAAAGACATTTCTGATGAAGGACTATTTTTAAAAATATACAAAGAACTCTTTAAACTCAACAATAAGAAAACAAACAACCCAATTAAAAAGCAGGCCAAAGAGCTGAATAGACACCGCACCAAAGAAGATATACAGCTGCAAATAAGCATATTAAAACATGTTCCACATCATGTATCATCATGAAAATGCAAATTAAAGCAACAATGAGATATTACTACACACCTACTAGAATGGTCAAATACCAGGCCACCGATAACACCAAATGCTGACGAGGATGCGGAGCAACAGAAACCCATTCAATGATGGTGAGGATACAAAATGATAGAGCCACTTTAGAAGATAGTTTAGCAGTTTCTTACAAAACTAAACATGTTCTTACCATACCATCCAGTAATTGCACTCCTTGGTATTTACCCAAATGTGTTAAAAACTTATGTCTTGCATAAAGAAGTTTATAGTAGCATTATTCATAATTGCAAAAACTTGGAAATAACTAAGTTGCTCTTCAATAGACGAATGGATAAATAAACTGTGGTCCATCCAGATAATGGAATATTATTCAGTGCTAAAAAGAAATGAGCTATCAAGCTATCATCCATGAAAAGACGTCGAGGAAATCTAAATGCATATTACTAAGTAAAAGAGGCCAATTTGTAAAGAATATGTACTGTATGATTCCAACTATATGATATTCTGGAAAAGCCAAAACTATGGAGGCAGTAAAAAGACTAGTGGTTGCCAGAGGTTAGGGAGGAGGAAGGGAGAAATAGTTGGAGTACTAAGTTATTTTTAGGGCAGTAAACCTACTTTGTATGATAATACCATTGTAGATACATTTCATTCACATTCGTCCAAACCCATTGAATGCACAACACCAAGAGTGAACCCTAATGTAAACTATGGACTTTGAGTGATAAGATGTGTCAATATAGGTTCTGAATTTTAACAAAAGTACCACTTTTGTGAGGGATGTTGATAATTGCAAAGGCTGTGCTTGTGTGGGGGCAGCAAATATATGGAATCTCTCTGTACTTTGCACTCAGTTTTGCTGTAAACCTAAAACTGCTCTAAAAACTAAAGTCTATGTTTTTTTAAAGTAGTCCGCGTACCATCTGCATAACATTTTAAAATTATAATCTGAATGTTGGGTACTGGAAGCAGTATTTTGCAGAGCTGTGGGAATTTTCCTTCAGAGCCTTCATAACGCTTTTGGGCTTTCACTTTAAAGGACTTCATTTTGCTAAGGGGTGGCATGTTTCCGACTTTGAAGATTCTGACATGTTTTAATGGTCCTGTCTTTGAAGAAATGAGTATCTGGGATTCCCTGATGAGAAAGTTTCCTATTCAGGGAGAAAGAAAGTCCTCTGTTGAAATTATTTACCAGATTATGGTTTTAACCCTTGAGACACTCTAATGCCTGACAGGTTTATCATCTTTCTGAAAATATTAATATATTTGGAAAAGGATCTACTACTGAAGAAATTCTTATTGCTGAAAGGAGGCCAATTTTAAAATTTTAGCAGATTGTTGTTTTCAAGGATTCTGTAGCATACGATGACTTTACTGGAAGAACATTAAAGCAAGAGGTGATTTCTTCTATCAGCATTTCCTTATAGAATTTTATGAAAATCAGAATAGAAGTGGTATCTTATGAAGTGTGTAAAGCAATGCTTTTATTTATTAAGTTAATTTAAAATGTTAAATGAAATCTACTTAACTTAGAATTATATATATGCCTTTATTGGTCCTTTTTTGTATGTTGGCAGTTTAGATCCACAAAAGACATTCACACGAGCAATGATAAATATTAGGTCTGCTATTGGTCTACTAAAGAAGGAAAAAAATGCTCTTTATCAATTGTCCTTTTTTATTCAATTTCTAAGACTCCAAACATTTCCAAAGACAAGACAAATATTCCACATTTGGAGAATTCAGATGAGTAAACTGAAGGAAGATTAAAAGAATAGAGGAGCTGTAATTATAAATATTTCAATGTTTGTCATAGAGAAAAGAAGAATGAAATGAGAGAAAGGAAGGGGAAAAGAAAGGGAAGAAACAAGTTAGACAATTACACAAATATTATCTCACTTCTCTGTAGGATGTAAAACACAATGAGGAAAGGGCCACAAAATAGAAGGCAAAAGAGTAATAAACTTAGAGTGAAGTCTAGTTTTACTAAAAACAGTCAGCTGAAACCCAATGGTTGTTACAGTAAGCTTTTATTTAAATTTTTTCCCTTTATTTTTTTCATTTACCATGTGTTTATATGGAAACAGTTAAATTTGAAAATATTTTTTATGCAACTTGAAAATCTCAAGAAGAAATATCCTAGGTGTACTTACATAAAAATAGTGTGAAATTACAATAAAACTGATGAGTGAAATTTGATGTTATTCAATGGTTTTGCCTACCAGTAAAAGCATTTAATCTACAAGGGGCCCCAGACTATTCTGCAATTGTATTTCCTCTGCTCACTTTTCACGGTCTCCAGCTAAACTGCAGCCCTAATTCTCTGAGCACAGCCGCATATATTTTTGTTCATTTTGTCTCCCTCTCCTAGAATACTGAGCCAAGTTCTATACTAGCTTTAAAGATTATCTTGGTCCATTTGGGCTGCTATAACAAAATACCAGAGACTGGGTAGCTTATAAGAACAAAAATTTTATTCCTTACAGATTTTGAGGCTAGAAAGTCTAAGATCAATGTGCTGGCACATTGAATATCTGGTGAGAGCCCACTTCCTGGTTCATAGACTGTGTCTTTTTGCTGTATCCTCACATGGCAGAAGCAGCAAGCTATCTCTCTGAGATCTTTTATAAGGACACTAATCCCATTCACGATAGCTCCATCCTCAAGACCTAAACTATTACCAAAGGTCCCACCTCCTAATACCATTATATTGGACATTAGGTCCATATGAATTTTGAGGGGATACATTTAATTTGTAGCAAGGATCATACCAAGATCCACTTCCTCCTTGCAGTCATTGATGGCATCAGAGCCCACTGGACTTCTCTGTTCTCTGAATTGCAAGAGGATATGTTCTTGCATATCCCTTGGTCAAGGTCTAGCATTGAGTTAATTGTAGAAATAGGTAAGCACTGGCCCAGTTCTATGTATGACAAGACTTTGTATTTTGAATTTAATATTTTAATGCAGAGAATCTTTGTTCACATAATATGTTGTAGAAAGTGAGATTTATTAGTGACTAGTGTCTTGATAGTTCAAGAGAACCAAATCTCATATTCAACTGTGATCCTGCCAATTTTAATAAGGTATTGTTTGATGACTCTTTAATGTTGTATTTTTCCCTTGAATAAAGTGTTCATATTGTTGTTACTAAACTTCACATTAAATAAGTATCCAATATAGCTATTGCTAGCCATTAGAATGAGAAACAAATATTTCATTGTGTATTCAATACTTTAAATACTGTTTTTAAAACTTGGTACATATACAGATGGACTTATGTATTGTTATCTGTTGTGTAACTGAATGCAATTCTATTACATGGAGCAGACTTCTCTGATCCAGAGGTTTGTACTCCATGAATGTATGTGGATTCGATTTCCCCCAGCATTCTTCCATTTGAATCAACGCAGAATTGGTTCATATAGCAAACTATTATTTCATATTACAAAAATTTAATGCAAATTCCAAATGCAAATCTGGGCACTAAAATTTCATGGCAGAACTTGGTACTCAGATAATCTAAAATATGATTAATTACTATTTTAAGGTTATCATTCCAATGAAAACACAAAATTAAATAAAATTCTGATAGAGAACTTCTGACTGCAGTAGAATAACTGCTTCATACATAGTATGTATGCAATAAATAGTTGATGACATTGATTAACACATGAATCTGCATACTGCACTGGGAGAAAATTGTAAATGAATATACAATAATTAGACTCACAATTCTGCCCTTTTAAAAACTTTAAAATATAGTGGTAAACAAAGGATTAAAAGCAGTGAAAAAATTTGAGTAATTAAATAAACATATGAAAATTATTATAACTCTACATTCTCAAATTATTTTAAGCATGGAATTCTTTCTCAAAAAGTTGTTAAGGAAAAAGGGAAAACATATCACGACTTCTAAAATCTTTCTTGACCAGCACCACTACCTCTCCATAGAAGTATTCCGTGCTCTTTCAGACTCCCTTTCCTAAATTCATCGTTGCTATCTGACTTCCAGAAACTTCACTTCAAAGAGCTCTTGCTAAGGTCAGCAATGATCTTCTGTCACTAAATCTGATGGAAATTTTCAGCGTCAAATATAATAGCACATGATAACATATACTTCCTTTAAAATCATTCTTTTGCTTCCTTTGGTTTCCTTGATGTATTTCTGGTTTCTTCTTCTCTCTTCATTGCCCCTTTTCCAAGACCATCACACTCTATCCAGCTGTCAGTGTTGCAGCTCTTCACAACTTGGTCTTATGATCCTTCTTAGCATAGTTTCTTCTGTTTCACACTGGCACATGCATTCAATTAATATTTCACCTCCTCGTCCCATTCTAGATCAAACATGGTTTCTATCCAGTATGGAAGACATAAACCTCTGAGTCATCATCGAAACCTCCTATTCCGTATCCATATACCAAATCCATCAGAGAATCCTACCATTTTCAATCCTAAATATTTCTTGAACCACATCACCTTAGTTCTTCACCTTGATTGCACTCAGCCCATTCATATTCACTCTGGCCTCAAAGCCAACTTTCCAGAATGTAAATCTCACCCTGCCACTCCCTTGGTTAAAGCCCCTCAATGGTTTCTCTATGCTTATAGGATTAAAAACTAACCCAAGAGCCAGCCCCAGGGCGAGCAGTTAAGTTCACAGGCTCTGCTTGGTGGCCCGTGATTTCGCTAGTCAGATCCTGGGCACGGACATGGCACCGCTAGTCAGGCCATGCTGAGGCAGCATCCCACATGCCACAACTAGAAGGACCTACAACTAAAATATACAACTATGTGCTGGGGGGATTTGGGGAGAAAAAGCAGAAAAAAAATACTAACCTGATTAATATGGCCTGTAAGGCTAGACATACTCAAATTCCTCCCCATTCCTCCAGTCTTATCTCAGCAAAGCCCAAGGCCCACTCTTCACCTCTATCTATACTGGCTTTGTTTAGTACCTTGGATTCATTTGTGTCCATCTCTCTCCTCCAGTGCTTCAGATTTCTTGGATATGGATTTCAAATAGTTTGTGGAATTGGAAAGGTCTAGACTTGAATTCCAGATCTATTTGTTATTAGCACTGTGACCTCTGTGTATTATGTAAACTTTCTCAACCTTAGTTTCTTCTTTTATGAAATATAGATAACAGTATTTCCCTAACGATTGTACTGTGAGGATTAATGTCATGCTACATTACTTACTTCCTTGCCTTGAAGTGGGCTTATGTTGACTTATCTCCTAGCTCTGAAGGTACCTAAACATAGCAGGAGTTCAATAAGTATTCAATGAATGAAAGTGAAGAGGCAGAAAGAGAAGATAGAAGAAAGGAAAGGAAAGGAAAAGAAAGGAAAGGAAAGGAAAGGAAAAATGAGACAAAAGGATAGAACTTTTCCTTTCCAATTTCCTATTTCTCTGCAAAAAACAGATTACTTTGACTTGAATGAACTGTTTACAAAGTGTGCTAAGAAAAATGTAGTTGATGAGATAAAAAGACAAGATGGAACAGAATGGAAGAGTCATTCTGACACTAAGGAAAAAGGAAACATTGTAGATGTGTGAGAAATTATTTTGGCCTTTGTACCTAAAATAGATTGCAGCATGAAAAGTACAAGGACAGGATGTGAAGTAATGGCACCGGAACTCAGTTCACTGTGGCTATGAGATGGAAAATGGGGAGGTAAATGTAGGAACACTACAGGGAAAATTGCTAAATGCTGTTTATAATCTGCCTGTGAGGGATCATGTTGAGTGAACAGATCAAATAATTACTGAATAACATCCCCCAAGCATATTTTCCTCTTTCTCACCTCCAGGCCTCTGTTCATGTTGCAAAGGCTAGCCAGTTGGGAAGTTAGCGAGGAGGTTAATAGGAACTGTGGAATGGTGAATGAATGACTGTTTCAGGGCAGAAGATGTATATATGATGTAACACATTTGGCTGATTTCTAAGGACAGGTGTTCTCCATGTAGCTCTGAAGATTTGACTGGGCTGGCGATGGAAACAAGCTTTGGGAGCAAGCTATATGAAGTTAGTAGTTGAAATCACCTAAAGACTCTTGATAAGTAATTTTTTCCATAACCAGAAGACCTAGGAATAATTATCTCAGAGGAATGAATGCGTGGCCATGAGGGAGGCCAAGAGAGAGGGCATATGGATGATACAAAAGAAAGAGGGGAAATCAAGAAACAGAGAAAAGTATTAATGAAATTCTGGGTAAGAGTGGGGTTTTTGTAGTAAATGCGTTCTTCCAGTGAGGTTAAAGGTATTTCACTTCTTACTTCCATAAAGAAATTGTGGCTGAGGTTGGGGTTTGTGTCATAGATGCATAACTCCAGGAGGTTTGAGGTATTTTACTTCTTACTTTCATAATGGGGGGTCAGATGGGGAAACATATGTGTCAGCCTGATCCCTGGTAGTTCTTACCTCTCTGACATGGGTGAATGAATCATCTGAGTGGAGGAAAAAGCAGTAGCTCAACTTCAAGGATTTTGGATGTCAAGATCCCATAAGAAAGATAGGATAAATTTATGTGAAAATAATTTGAGAATGCTTAATATACCTCACAGAGCAGAAAGAGATGTAAGTTGCTTTTTTTTTTTTTTTTGCTTGAAAATTAGCCTTGAGCTAACATCTGTGCCAATTTTCCTCTATTTTATATGTAGGTCACTCCACAGCATGGCTGATGAGTGGTGTAGGTCCACACTCAGGGTCGGAACCCATGAACCTGGGCCACTGAAGCAGAGTGGGCTGAACTTACCCATTAGGCAATGGGGCCAGCTAAGTTGCCTTTTTTAAAGCATGTGTGGCAATTCTGCCTCAAAGAATTTCTAAACTCTTACCCAAACTGAAAGTCTTCTATAATAGTGAATATGCATCTTTTAGCTGATTCTGTTATCTCATTTATTCTCCTTAGTTCAATTCTGAAGTAATTTGATACTTGCAGTTCTTATAAACAATATGCTTTAAATTATTTTGAATTTAATTGGCTTTAAATGGCAGACAGTAGGTTAGCTCAGTTCTAATGGGCATATATTTAAATAGAGATCAAAACGTATACATTGCAGAATATTTAATGGTTCCCCAGTGAGAAAAGATGGAACAAAGTAATATATATAATACAACCTATTTAACAATTTTCAACCAAATTCAATTTGTTTTGGCTTTTTTAGGGGATGATTCTCTAAAGGCAATTAATAAAGAAGAAATATGAGTAGTCACTATGGCTATTTTTGTCCTATATTTCAGTCTTAAAATATACCAAGCAAATAGTGTAAGATGCTGAAAAAATTATATACTCTACCCTGATTAATGGATGCTATAGATGTGTTTCTTCTCTGTCTGCTTGGTTAGCTTTGTTTCAAATGTGATACAGATCTCATGCTGCACAGCAGATCCAGAAATCGTCCATGTTCCTTTAAATTCAAGCAATGAATCATTTTCTATTACATTGTGTCACATCGGCTATGATGGTAAAGCATGAGTTATGTGGATATGGACCAGTAGGTGAACTGGTCCCAACAAATAGATGACTTGAAGATCAAGTAAAATATTCTGATGAAAAAATACTTTTAAAAATAGAATCATAAATAATATATAAGACATGAAGGACATTGTTCCTTCTTTGCTTACAAAATCAACATTCCGCATCATCTTTCCAAAATTTCTGAAAAAATGCATCTTGACCATACGCATTTAAATGATCTGGCACTCAGATAAAAGTTTCCTATGTCAAATTTCACCTTTATTTTTTTCAGATATTAGTTATGGAAAAGATAAATGATGCATCAGAGTCTTAATGTCATCTATGTCTAACAAAACAATAATAGGATACATTAAAATGAAGACAGAAGAAGAGGCTTTCAAGAATAAAAAGTTACGTCTGTTGAAAACAATCAATATTATTCCAGTAGGGTCTTCAGGAAGGGTAAGTGACCAAAGCAGTGAGGAACTTAAATTGCTGTGTCACTATTACTATGATAATTATCATTAATTTATATTTCCTGTGCCCTGCTCTGCTAGGTTAGGTGTTGCAGAGAGATTTGCGATGCATATAGTTTTAAGATATGCCTAATTCCAGGCAAGACAGCATACAAAATAAATTAAAAACAAACTTAAGAATAATAGGAGGGAACAATTAAGAAAAGAATAGATGGTATTTTAGAATTTAGACTGTCACAAATCTAAAGTTCTGCAATACTGATATCGGATAACGTAGAATGTTTAACCAAATTGAGTATGAAGAGAATAATTTAACACCTGTTAGGATGGCTATTATCAAAAAGACAAGACATAACAAGTGTTGGCAATGATATGGGGAAAAGGGAACCCTTGTGCACTGTTGGTAAGAATGTAAATTGGTGCAGCCACTATGGAAAACAGTATGAAAGTTCCTCAAAAAATTAAAAATAGACATAGTGCAACTATTCCACTTCGGAGTAATTATCCAAAGAAAACAAAACACTAACTGAAAAAGATATATGCACCCCCATGTTCATTGCAGCATTAGTTACAATAGACAAGATATGGAACCAACCTAAGTGTCCATGCATAGATGAATGGATAAAAAAATGCAGTGTACAAGAAAAAGAAATAAAAGGGATCCATATTGGAATAGAAGAAGTGAAAATGTCACTCTTTGCAGATGACATGATTTTTATATATAGAAAACCCTAAAGAATCCACTAGAAAACTTTTAGAAAGAATAAATGAATACAGTCAAGTCGCAGGATACGAAATCAACATACAAAAATCGGTTGCGTTTCTATACACTAACAACGAAGTAATAGAAAGAGAAATTAAGAATACAATCCCATTTACAATTGCAACAAAAAGAATAAAATACCTAGGAAAAACTTAACCAAAGAGGTGAAAGATCTGTACAACAGAAATTATAAAAACATTGTTGAAAGAAATCAAAGTCACAAAGAATGGAAAGATATTCTGTGCTCTTGGGTTGGAAGAATTAACATAGTTAAAATGCCATACCTCCTAAAGCAATCCATAGGTTCAACGCAATCCCTATCAAATTTCCAACAACATTTTTCATAGAAATAGAACAAAGAATCCTAAAATTTATATGGACAACAAAAGACCCTGAATAGCCAAAGGATTCCTGAGAAAAAAGAGCAAAGCTGGAGGTATTCACAATCCCTGATTTCAAAATATGCTACAAAGCATAGCAACCAAAGCAGCATGGTACTGCATACAAACAGACACACCAATCAATGGAACAGAATCGAGAGCCCAGAAATAAACCCACACATTTAAGGACAACTAATATTCAACAAGGGAGCCAAGTGCATACAATGGAGAAAGGAGAGTCTCTTCAACAAACGGTGTTGGGAAAACTGGACAGCCACATGAGAAAGAATGAAAGTAGATCATTCCCTTACACCATGCACAAAAATCAACTCAAAATGGATTAAAGACTTGAATGTAAGACCCAAAACCATGAAACTTCTAGAAAAAAACATAGGCAGTACGCTCTTTGACATCAGTCTTAGCAGCATATTTTCAAGTCCATGTCTGACTAGGCAAGGGGAGCAAAAGAAAAAATGAACAAATGGGACTACATCAAGCTAAAAAGCTTCTGCACAGCAAAGGAAATCATCAACAAAATTAAAAGACAACCTAACAATTGTGAGAAGATATGTGTAACCCAAACATCAGATAAGGGGTTAATATCCAAAATATACAAAGAACTCATACAGCTCAATGACAAAAAAACCAACAACCCAATTTAGAAATGGGCAAAAGATCTGAAGAGAGATTTCTCCAAAGAAGATATATGGATGGCCAACAGGCATATGAAAACATGTTCAGCATCATTAGCTATCAGGGAAATGCAAATCAAAACTACAATGAGATATCACCTCACTCCAGTCAGAATGGCTATAATTAACAAGATAGGAAACAACAAGTGTTGGAGAGGATGTGGAGAGCCGGGAACCCTCGTACACTGCTGGTGGGAGAGCAAACTGGTGCAGTCACTATGGAAAGCAGTATGGAGTATCCTCAGAAAATTATGAATAAAGCTACCATATGATCCAGCTATTCCATTGCTTGGTATTTATCCAAAGAACTTGAAAACACAAATGCATGAAGACCTATGCATCCTTATGTTCATTGCAGCATTATTCACAATAGCCAAGACTTGTAAGCGACCTAGGTGCCCATCAAAGGACGAATGGATAAAGAAGATGTGGTATATGTACACAATGGAATACTACTCAGCCATAAGAAATGATGAAATCCGGTCATTTGCGACAACATGGATGGACCTTGAGGGTACTATGCTGAGTGAAATAAGTCAGAGGGAGAAAGTCAAATATCGTATGATCTCACTCATAAGTAGAAGATAAAAACAACAACAAACAAACACATAGCAACGGAGATTGGATTGGTGTTTACCATAGGGGAAAGGGAGAGGGGCGAGGGGAAAAGAAGTGAATAGGCTCACATGTGTGGTGATGGACTAGAATTAATTTTTGGGTGGTGAACGTGATGTAATCTACACAGAATTCGAAATATAATATGACATACATCTGAAAGCAATATGATGTTATAATCCAATATTACTGTGATTAAAAAAAGGAAATGCATTGTATATATATCTATATATATACACACACACATATATATGCATACACACATATACATATATGTGGACTATTATTTAGCCATAAAAAATGAAATCTTGCCATTCACAACAACATGGATGGATCTTGAGGGCATTATGCTAGGAGAAATAAGTAAGACAGAGAAAGACAAATATCATATGCTCTCACTTATATGTGGAATCTAAATAAATAAACAAATAAAAACCTACCAAGCTCTTAGATACAGAAAACAGATTGGTGGTTGCCACAGGCAGCAGGTGAGTGGTGAGCAAAGTGGGTGAAGGGGATCAAAAGATACAAACTTCCAGTTATAAAATAAATAAGCCATGGGGTTTAATGTACAGCAGGGGGACTATAGTTAATAACACTGTATTGCATATTTGAAAGTCACTAAGAGAGCAGATCTCATCACAAGTCCTCATCACAAGAAAAGAAATTTTGTAACTGCGTATTGTGATGAATGTTAACTAGACTTACTGTGGTGACACTTTGCATTATATACAAATACTGAATTATTATGTTGTACACCCGAAAATAACATAATGTCATATATCAACTACACCACAATGAAAAAAGAAGAAACGAAAAGCACGCTTTAAATCAGAATGAGAAGAAACTGAGGAAGATTCTAGGTATAGAGGTAGTAAGGGAAGTGGGAAAAAAAACTCAGGCAATTTTGGTACTATTACAAAATTTCTTACCTGGTGCATTATTCATGAGATTTTATAACAGCCTTCTTTAAGCATCCATATACCCCTAATCATGCCCCTTAAAGTGCCCTTGAGACTTTAAGGAAGAACGTCAGATACAGAAAGGCCATAAATTATTCAGCAAGCAGAAAAAAATATAACCTGGAAGGGATACCAAATCTTAGTAATACATATGTGGAGAAGGAAATGACCAGATGAATTCATTTAATCATTCTTTCATTCAATAAACGTCAATTATCAGCTATGTGTTAGGAATAGTGTCCAGCAATCCCGGGCTGAGTCATATTGGAGCCCAAGGCAGAAAGAAAAATGTATGCTTTTGTATACACTTGTCAAAACACCTTCCCATATTTTGAATCCAGTGAAAAAAGTCAGTAAAACTCTACAATCAAAACCACGACTGTACATTGAAAGCCCTGCATTGCCCAATCTGTTTGCCTGCCATGCTCGACCCTTATAAACAATCAGTGCGGGTCGCAGCACTCACGTGGCTGGAGGACTGCTGACCGATTGGAAACCACTGTATAGGTCATACAATAACACAGGGTTGTAAAACACACACACACACACACACAGAAATCTGTTTTCATTTAAAACTTTGATATTTTGTTCATCCTGGATTTTTTTTTAAAAATATTGCATTCAAATGTTTACCTTGATTATTGAGTATTTGGTGTTTCTTTACATTTTGCAAATCCAGGCTTTGGGTTCAGACAAAGTAGAATACAATAGAGTGTCTGCTCTCAAAGAACTAAAACTTTAATATGAACTCTGTTTTCAAGCCAGTATCCACTGGCCTATAGTCTTTTTCCTCTCTCTCTCCATACACACACACAATTGTATCTTCATCTTTGTATAGAGAATTCTACATTTTCTTTGAGTGTTTTTCAGAATATTTATTTCAGAATATTTACTCCCCAAAGTTAATCATTTTTTACAATTTTCAATTTTTCCAACGCCCCTTAAGTTTTTACCGACAGTCATAATGAAGTCCTGATTGCTCAGTGCCTTGGGCTTTGAAACATTATTTCAATTTTGCTCATAATGCTAGCTATCTTTCATTGAGCTCCCAGAATCACTCTCCACTCTGCTGTCTGTGGTGAAAGGTTGACCCACATGGACTCCATCAACAAGTTTCCTCGACTTCCAGTTGCAGTTGGGTTTGACCAATGGGGACCACCAGCAACAGATTGGAAGGATGGAGGAGAGAGAGGTCAGGATATTTACCGTCCTGGCTCCTCCCTTGACAGGTGTCCTCAGTTAGCTATGTTCCTCAACTACTGCTTTCAAAGAAAACTCTTCTTCCGGATTTTGGTGACAGCTCCCTCTCCACCCTTTAGGACTGAAGTGATAACAGCTCTGTTTTTCACTAACTCCATCTTTTGGGTTTCCCCTTCACCCTATCTACGCCTTTGTAAATGGTCCTTTTGTAAATAATAATTCTCAATTTATACAAACAGAGGTGCTATCTATTTCTGGTTGAGACTTTGATTGATAATTCCATTTATTTTTGTTTAGTGATTATTTGTTTATCAATATCACTACGTCACCAGATACTATTTTAATGTTCACTTTTACTTCTCTGTTGTTTTAATTATTTTCTTTCCCCTTTTGTTAGGTTGTTCAATACTTGTGCAATTTTTTAAAAAATCAGATCTTTTATTAAAATATTTTCAAATAATTTGATACAGTACTCTGATGCCTTAAACAGTATTTAGAATATGAGTTAACCTTAAGTAATAAGGAAATCTCATTATTATAAGCATGAAATGCTATAAAGTAATGCCTTAAAGAGCTTTAAAATGTTGCACTGGCTCCTATGGTAAGCAATCATAGACTTTTGTGCAGTCTTACTTCTCTACTCACTTTTGTGCTTTGATCTCTCCTTCCTTACTGCCACTTGACTCCAAACATATTTATAGGACATCAACTATTGTAGGAATACTGAGCTAATAACTACTAGTGGTATCCAGGATTTTGTAGTGTCATCTTTGTGCCCCTAAAAGAGTCTTGTTTTTTCTTTCTCATTTGATAGTTTGAATCTGCAGTCACCTTGGAAAACAATTAAGCATAACAAGTCCTGAGTGCGGTGCGGGGACCACTTAGAGTAGCATATATGGACTTATTGAATGGGCTTTGTGACTATTGCAACTGTCTTGTAGCTTTGGGCAGCCCATCTCTGGATTTATAGCTAGTTTTCAGAAAGTTGAAAAATATGAAGTGAGATATTGGGATGAGTCAAAATTCATAAGCATGAATCCCATGAATAGTTTGTAAATACAGTTGATCATTTATGTCATTTCCAGTGTGTATGGAGAACCAAATTTTAGGATAGTAGCTAGTGAACTTAAGTTCAAAGATTTTTCCAAGAAGCACCTGTCAATAATTGTAACCAAATATAATACCTTTCATCTGATAGCTCACAGGATTTATTATCTGTATTATATAACCCAGCAGTGATTTTATTTAAATTAACAATTGAGAATAACACTTTATTATTTCCCACTGGTTTCAAGTAAACTTTTTCTTTCTCTGCTTTTTAGGGTGCTTATAGGTAAAGTCCCTGAGATATCTAAACTTATTCTGCATAATCAACAGTAGATGGTGTGACATTAGGCACATGGTAAATGTTGATGATTTATTGAACCAAATACTCTGATGCAATGTGTTATTTTAAAGAAAACGGTATAAATAGCATGCTTTTGTCTAATAACTGAATTAGGCCTTTAAAGATATAGGTTTCTTTAATAAAATAAACACTTTATTATCCAAATCACAGGAGGTGACTGCAGATAATGTTAGTCAATAGACTGTATTTCAATGAAGGGAAGCAATAGGATTCCTACATTCACTGAATGCACAGTATGCACCTGGTAGAGAGGGCCACAGTGCAGGGGTTAAGAGCGCAGGCTTCTTGGCTTCCTTACCAGCTCTGCCACTTACTAGCAGATAAATTAATTAACCTCTCTGTGCCTCTGTTTCCCCAATCATCGGGATTATTATGGTAATGTACATCCCATAAGAATCTTGTGACGATTAGATGAGTGAATAGACGTAAATAGAATCTGCACAGGCAAGTGCTCAAAAACCATTAGCTACTGTTATTATATGTATTATCTCATTTATTCTTTATAACAATACTTTGAGATTGATGTCATTCTATTTTTTTTTGGAAAAGGAAACCAAAATACAAATATATATCATTTATCTGTCCCAGAACTCCTAAAATTAAAACCTATATTTGATCGTTGTTAAGAGACACTGTGGCCAAATCATGCATGTTTAAGCAATATCTCTGTTTTCCATTTTTATATTTTTCAACGTTCTAAACAGAGAGACCTATCAAAATACATTTAAAAAGTTTTATCCATTCATTATGACCATAGCCTAACACTAATCAACTTTGAGTATAAGAAGGAAAAAAAATGGAGATTTAAAAAAATAAGAGGATAGAAGACGCTTGCCCTCACTCCAAAATGGCCGGGCAGAAGTAAGTCAAAGAAGGGGAGCATGGCTTTTTCTTATATTACCTGGTCATCTTCCTAATCTCACTCTGTCTTTCGCACTGTTTTTATTGTGACTCATGTGATATTTTCTAAGTCACTTTACACCTCTATTGTTAAGTATACTTCAATTTCTGATCCTGTGCATTTTACTGGTTTGCATCATAACCTTAATGACTACAAAATGTGCATGAAGGTTTCCTGAAGAATAGAAAAAAATTAACCCTCTCCAAACAGCCTCTTTACTACACTGATCAGAAACAACTGAACAGCTCTGCACGTTGGCATCTGTCTCCTGGTTTGCTTCCTCGTCAAATTTACAGATTATTCTGCATAACTTTTCACCCTGAATCTGCACTCTACACGACATAGGTAAAAAAGCACAAAGCCAAGTGCAACACTCTTTCTTTAGAGAATGAACATGCAGTGCAAATTCATGCTGTGAGGATCAGCAAAGCTCCTTGAGCGCATGAACAGGTGTGAAAAATGTTGCGGCAATCTGGAAAAGCATATTTTAGACAAACTACTACTGTATTATTTAGGTAACAATGAAATTGCTTACCCACAAAAGAGCAGTTTATAATACCGACTTTTTTTAATATGAAGATATAACTTTGAGAATCTAAATTTAAAAATAGTTCCCATTAGAGAATGCACAGGTAAATAATTAAAAAGTCAAAATCAAAATACCAACAATAGACACATATTTTATACATAAAAAAAGATCCGCTTTCTCCAGTTTGCATCACAAAAAGAAATATTTCTTTGCAAAAGCTGAAAAGAGTAGAATCCAGATCCTGAATATTTAATAGAAAATAAAATGATATTTATTTTTAAGTGCATTCTACATTCAACACAACTGCATACTCACAACAAATCTATTGCGTTGCCCTGACATAGTTACTGCAAAGGTTTTTCCTTTGCTGTCCCAAGGGCCCAATTGATTTATCTGCCAGAAGCCTAAAGCCCCAAAATAAGATAGCTTTGAGTTTACAGAGGTCATTTTTCATTGTCTAAATAAAAATTTCTAAACAAAAATCTCTCATCCTGTTAACCGCAGGGTCCTTATCTCCCCAGAGGCTACAGCAACCTGAAAGAAGCCATTTCAATTCTTTCATGAAGAAAGATAAAAGCAAGTTTTCGATTAGAAAGCCTAGGAAAGCCTTCTTATTAAATGGTGGTAACAGTAACTAGTTGAAAAGGCAAAACTGTTCTAGAATGGGGCGGGAGAAATAGGGAAATTATTATGCATGAGACAAACCATACACAGGGCCTGTGAAGACAATCGAGACAGTGACATTTGAGGAGGTAAAAGGAAGTTTATGAATCCTTGTAACTCCTCACAGTTGTTCTACCCAAGTCCTTAATAAACTGCCTAGTTTTATCAAGCATGTTTTCTTAATTGTGTGTGCCTACTTTTATCAACTAACATTAACTACATGTCACAATAATTATGCATTCAGGCCCATCTTCTCTGATCTGTCATCATTCGAAGTGCTTATGCAGCACAGGCAGAGGTGGAATGTAGCATGCTATCCTAGCTTCAGAATAATAGATTTTGTGAGGCTAAGGTAAAATGAAAATTATCAAAAATGACTTCATAGACTAAGTTTTGATAAAGAAGATAAACACAGACACTAATGATGATGCCCCAGGAAACAAACCTTAGCTGTGAAAGAAAAGGAGGATTTTGCTTTTTGGAGAAACCTGCTATGAGTGAAGGAGAATGAAAAACACAGCTCATAATTTAACTTTCAGTAGAATGTAGTAAGAGAAATGAAATAATTCAGGGGCACGTTTACACTAAAATATAAACTTGTTTATCCACATTAAAGTGCCGTGGTATTTTCTCTAACAGCTCTGAAACAGAGAAAAAGCCAGGATGGAGGGGTACTTAATTCAGTAAGCTTAATTTTTTAAATCTCTTTTCTCAGTTTGTCCTCTAAATGTATATCCTATTAATTCTTTAGATTTTTATTAATTTTAAATTTTGATATAAAAGAGACACCCCCAGACAAGAATAAACATTCAAGAACAAAGACTCTAGACACAATCTATGAAAAGTCTGGCGTACCTTGTCTGTCTACTCTTGGCCTTAAGGTAGTACCTACAAATATAACTTTATTCCTCTCAGTTTGGATACATATTCTGAAAAGCATCTGAAGGTGCTCTTTATTATGTACCTCAAAAAGAAAATACTTTTCCTCCTTTCCCCCAAGAAAATATGAAAATAAGATTTTTATACATTGATTATAAAATTTAATTGTCACAAACTAAGGGTTACCCCATAAACCACTGTCAGAAAGTATGACTTCATATTAAATATATTAATGCTAAAATTATTATATCTGACGGGGAATATCTACATTTTCTAGTCACTTATTATGCCAAAAATTTATCTTAGTGAATTCAAATGGAAGCCATGTTGCTCAAAACCAGATAAAGCACGAAAATATAACATAAAAGTTTTTTCTGTGTGTGTATTTGTGCACGCGTGTGTGCGCGGTTTTGTTTTTGTTTTTGTTGTGTCATATAGCTATGATGGGTAAGTGATAATACCTGCTTTGAACATTTCTCAGCCAAAATCATCTTGACTATTTTCTATGGGGCAGAACTTTAGAGATTATCACTAGTTTATGTGTTATAAGGGACCCAATACTGCCTCATAAGAAAATATGTGCTATGAGGACACCTTTGGGCAAAGTCTGATGCTTTTCTATCCAGAGATGAGGCTTTATATACCTCAATTATTGCTCATAGGATACTGAATACATGACCAGTTTTACTGTTTCCTAGACGTATGGATCTGCCCTGAACCAGAAATACAGAGTATTTCCTCCCTGGGCCTCCATCAGAGAGTAGAATGTTGATCTCCCAGATCTTACATGTTCATCAAAATCCAAACTGAGGGAACAATGATGTTTAGGAAAAAACCTGAAGGCCTTCCCTCCTCTATAAATTAAAAATTCTGCTTTGAATCAGAATGTCCCACTAGAGAGTATCATATATGGCCCCACACATAATTGATGTCATTGGGTTGTTTATTGGTGCCCCCGACTCACTCTACAGAACGATGCAGACAACAAGCAGCTCTAGAAAATTCCTAATTGCAGTTCATGTGGCAAGGTTGCAGAAGACATTACCTCCTACATCATTCTGTGTTCCCCACATCAAGATCACATAAGAAGTGTTATCTAGAATTTAGTGCTCAAAAAAATCTGTGCTTTCCCTGAGAAACTATTAGAGCTTGTCTTTGATGATACTGTTTTCGATAACTGATTTTATCTATTTTATTATTTTTTCCTGTATTACAATTTTAGGTCATTTAAAACATTTTGGGAAACAGACTGTGGCATAAATAATAACAAGAATGGTTAAAATGATTGAACTCACATTACAATAGTCCTACAAATTAAAAGGAACACCTGACGCATATTGGCCTGAGTAACACAGTCAGGTAAGTCATAAGGAGAGGTCTGGAGGGAGATGGTCCATGGCTAGTGCAGCTGCTCAGCAATGTCAGCAGGGACCAAGCTATTGCATCTTTCTACACTGCGATCATTAGAATTTTATTTTTTCATCTCTGTGTTTGTTGATTCTTTGTTGTGGGACTGCTGCACTGTTCCAAATAATAAGACGATATTCAAAGATGAGAGGCAGAGGGAAGAAACAGCACCAGCTTTGCCTATGTCAGGAAGAAATTATCACTCGATGTCCCCCAGTGGACTTCTCCTTAGGCATCATGGATATAATGAGAACACATGGCCCCCTCTTGCTGCAGTGAAGGCTGGGGAAGGGAGTACTGGCTTTCTGGACCTTGCAAGTGGGGGTGGCAAGAGAAAGGGTACTTGTACATGGCTAGCAGATTATCAAAAACAATATAAAACAAAAAACAGGCTCTGCTGTAGTTATTAAAAAATCCTCAAAAGAAGCTTCTAAATCCTCATCAAGTTCAGAAAATAATAAAGTACTATATTGACTATGACAGTATTATAAAATAGCTGAGCAAGCTGTCGAGTTTTGTCTTCATAATCTGGATGGCTACTTTTTAAATGTGTTAATTGTAATGGCATCATACTATCATTAGTGAGATCTCGAGGTCCAGAATAAACTTAGTGTGAAGTTCAATCTTATGATAATGGATGTAAATCACACATCAGACAGAGTTCTTAATAATGGATAATTTCTTTGTCCAACTTCTTGTCAGACCTGATAGGTTTTTACATTGCATTATGACTGACAAAGAACAAAACGTCAACTCCGCCTATACGTTTTTTTGCACAATGTTCTTGCTTTATTAGTCTTATATTTGATTTGCGTTTTCTTTGCAAAAATCTTTTTAAGTCACATATTCCTTTAACAAGGGCTCATTTAGTTTAAATGGGTAATATAATCCATATATTCGCTTGCCTAGGCATATGGAAACTATAATATTTGACATTAAGTTTAGTATGTATCAGGTACAGTTTAAAAGATTTTATTCACATTCTCTGATTTTATCATCACAACAGTCAAACAAGATAGATATTATTAGGATCTCCATTTTATGGATTAAAAAATTGAGGCTTACTGAGGATTTAGAGGTTATTCAGCTAGTAAATTGCTGGGCTTGAATTCAAAACCAGGCTAGTCTGATCCCAAAGCATCCTTTCTTAACTATTCTACCAATAAGTCGGTTAATTGAGTAATCAATCAAAATTCAGCCAAGCACAACCTTCGATGAAATGGAATTTTAAGGCACACTCAGGGTCTAGGAAAAAGAAAGAAATCAAAACAAAACCAATACAATATTACGGATTTATTGATGGTAAACCTCTGGGAAAATTCAATCCAATTTTACATTTGTATCTATGGTAGAGCACAATAAAGGTTTATCTCTAGAATAATGGTGGGTTATCAGAATGTTCTTAATCACCGTCATTTCTAAGAAAGGAAAGATATGAATGTATTTTATGAAATCTGAAAAGAAAAAGAATATTCTAGTAAACATTCAGTCAATAAGGAAATTCAATATAATTTAAAGTCATATTCAGTTAATTTAAAGGCCTTACTATACATAGGAAACATCATGAGATTTCTGTCCTAATTCTTCCATAAATGCAGAGGTGACATAAACAACTGTGAACTTTCTTTGAAAGAACCAATAGAGTAGCGAACTCAATGAACATTTGATTTTCTGGTGACACTGCTATTAGAACTCTTGAACATAGATATTACGTGAACATTGGGGGCCAGCAAGTTAGTGTACACTCAGTAGGAGTATGTTGACTGTCACTGATAAGCCCTCAGTCTACATGGCAATCCATCTAAAGCAGTGAGCTGTGCCCCTGAATCCTCAGCTTATTCTCATGGCTCTTATTCTGACAGATTTAAGCTAGAATTTTAAAAATTCATCTACTTATTCTTAAATTCTGATTCCAAACACTAGCACGCTTTTGTTTTAACTCTCAGATGAGGTAATCAAAAATTAATTGAAATGCTACCATCCAATAAAATAAAACTTTCATCCAGTCTATGCCATGTGTCCTCTGATTTGTTCCAAATGGATGTTTTTTAAACACCATCCTCACTTCTGGATCACTTGATGGGAAAATAGGTTGTCTGACTCTCGCCTACCTCCTATTCTCTTTGAGAATTTAGGTATTTTCCCCTGCTTTACTCTTAATATCTAAAGTGATAAAATTGCTTTCGAATTACTTAGATTTAGATGCAGAATCTGATGAAAATCAAATTCAAACTGATTTGATAAAACAGCAACAATGGAGAAGTTTCCAGAGACCTGAACTGATGGCTTGGTTTAGCCACATGGACTGTGAAACACAGACATTGTTTTTCCCTCTTTGCCCCAAACCAGTTCCTGTTTCTTATACTTCAAATCTCTTCCCAGAATGCAAAATGACTTACTGAGCTCTTTTGTGTCAAACAGGTCTTCTTTCCAGCAAGATGTCATCAATTTTTACACTCAAACAGGTATTTATCTCACTCTTGAGAATTAGTGGGATATATTATCAAATAAATTATGCTCAGATGATGCATTCAGTCCCAATCTAGATATGCTTGAAATTTTCTTTAAAGATCGTTTTCCCATGCGTTCATCCAACTAACATTTATTAGGAACATTGAATATGTGATGTTCTTTGCTAGGTGGCTTTATCTTTAGTCTCATCTCATATGTAGGAGAACTTGCTTATCTCAGAAAGTGCCCAAACAAGCAAATAGAAGCATTTTATAGAAAAGTGATCACTTCAACTGAGATATGGATAATGTTCCCGAAGTTTTGCAAGTAAAGCTTTGCAGGAAGTTCAACTTACTCCATGATTTACTTGCTACCTTTCTTCTCAGTTAGGACTATTAGCACACAAACAATAGAACTGGTCAGAATGATACAGGGAATCTTCATATAGCCTCTGGCCTCAAGGAGCTTCTAGTCTCATGGGAAGACAGAAAAATAAATATACTCTCTAATCTAATGTTTATGCCATTTCAAGTGATGTGGGAATATAGTTATCTAGGTGTGGTACTCATACTAGAAGTTTTCAGAAAGCTTTCCCAGAGTAGGTGATGTTCTAGCTGAGTCTTGCAAGGTAAGTTTTATTTGGCCAGAAAAAGATGGGTAAGAAAAGCACGCAGGCACAGAAAACAGCACCAGAACAGGTATGAAGGGTAGGCAGGGAACTACAGCCAGTTTGGTATGATTGGGTGTAAGGTATGAGGTATACTAGAAGGACCCGGGGCTGGAGACTGTGCATAAGAGTCAGGTGAGGCCATCTCAAGAAACTCAAAGTGTACCATAGATCAAAAGGAGGCAATGAAGGGATTTAGGGGAAAATTAAAGAATTAGGTTTTAAGTTTGCATTTTCGAGTTATTTCTCTGACTGGAATCATTGCTGCAGGCTGAATAAGGAACGAAAACTGGAGGCAAGTTCTCCCAGTCAATATCAGGAGGAAGAGGAGATTCTCTCAAGAGCTCTCTCTCCCAGTGGGATCTGACCATGCAGTAGATCCTTGAATCTGTGGGTTCCTTGTTCACAGCTGATTCTGGACTAACATTCCTTGCCTCCCTTCTCTTCCCCTTCATGAGTTAAGCCTCATGCACCATTCTCTCGTCCCAGTAACCTGATTTCACGTCCTTAATCCTCCCTCTCTTTAAGACCCCAGTCAACTCAAACCAACTTCCTTCTCCTCAGGAGGAGAAAGAGTTAAAAAGAAGCAAATAAGGTGCATTCTTCCAAAAAAAATATCGTAAATTTAGAGCATTAATCATATGCTTATGTATTTCACACACCTAACTATTCTAAAAGGAAACATTTAGCCACAATATGGCTCTATGTAATGAGTTTCCCTACATTTTACGCTTATCCAGTGATATCTACATTTTAGGATAAAAATAATCTTAGTAGATACATATGCAACACTAGCCATTGACATTAAGAATACGCATAATTGTATTCCAAGAGAAAAGTCAGATGATTAATTCCCAAGTGTTTCAAGTAGAACACTAAAAGAGAAACAAATAATGCACATATGAGTGCACACACACAAACTATGCAAATAATTATTTTTTTAATTTTAAGCTATGTTATTGAATTTACTTGGTTACTAGAAAAAGATCTTTATAAAAAGCACCCTGAAATAGCACTGTGGGACTCAAAACCAAAAAAAATAAAAATGCACTGCTATATAGCTTTCCGTGTGGAATCCATAATGTCCCTGATAGAGACCATCATGTTTTTGGACACATACGCTGTTTTCTACTATTTCTTTGATTAGTCCTCATTCTTGCTCTTCAGGGTTTCTATCATAATACAAGAAAATAAAATTTTAAGCCCAGAAGGATTTTTAAAGTAATGCAAGCTATTGATCGGTGCAATTTTTTTCAGCCAGAGCTTACTATTGTGTCCAGATTTCTTACAGCTCCAATATGCCCAGCAGGTTAATATTAGGTAAGGTACAAGCTGTTAGAAAACCACCAGTAAATGTTTTTCCCCTCAGTGTTGCTACATAGTTCAAGCTCCTATGGGGCAGTAACAAAACTTTACTTCTTTGCTTTTATCCAAACCTCAGACTTTGGGTACACTTTGAGCGATAAAAAGCAGTCATGAGATACTAATTCAAATATAATTTTACTGAGTTGGTTAACCCTAAAGCATTTATTTTAATGGGTATATCCATGCCTGTTGTCCAACCCAGAAAGACATCTTAAATAGCTACCTTCTCTCCCACACACACACTCCCAGAAGACAATGGGTAAACTATAAATAGTCATGCTATTGCCTTCTCTAATTGGATATCTAATCTTCCCACTATCTGCCTCTCCCAGTCTCTGTTTTGAATCTTCTTCCGGCTCCTGGTCTCCAGTCCTTTGGCTTTTAGCTATATCCATCCTGTTTAACCTCTGGAGACTGTCCTCTACTTCAGAGTTAGCTTCATAGGAAACTTAAGCTTCAAGTTCTCTCATTTGCACAGGTCCCTTCCATGGCCCTGAGTGGAAAACTAGCAATATGCCCATAAACTCTTTTTATACACATTGAATAGTAAGCATTTTTCTTTTTTCTCAAAGAGAATCCCTCATATTTGTATAAGCTTTGGACCCCACAAAAACCAGAACCACCCCTAATTTCATCCCTAAACTGGCTTTTTGGTTGAGATTTTCCTTGTAGAACTCTTTCCTCTCCATCTCCACCAGCTGGGTTCCACTGAGTGAGTCTTACAGGTGTGTTCCGGCTTGGCCTAGTTCTCTAGGTTTCCGGGCATAATGCCCTGCCAGGCTCAGCACTGGGCCTTTATCAGTATAGCAGAATGAGTACCTGAACTACCAGAAATAGTATAAAACAAGTACTGCCCTAAAAGCACACATGTATACAAAATTAAGACCCAACATAGGATAGAAAACAGTTTACTTTCATCAACTGCTGCCAGTTTCTCTGGGATATATCCTGGAATTACATGAAAATTGAGAAAAAGAAAACTATTTCAAATGCCAGGCACACCTAAATATCTCTGAGTGACACGGTTTAGCCACAGATCTAGGGTCTTGAAAGTATGTTTATTTCCACCTAAATTATGCACCGCACCATCAGAGACTGCAGCCCAAGTTGATAAAGCTGTGCATGTGGGGCTGTCCACCTGCAGAATGGCAGGTGGAAAATTATTCAAGGGAAGGAGCTTAATTGGTGACCTTTAAAATAATGATTCATTACCTTAAAACACTTTTATTGTGTCAGCATGAGTGCTGCAATTGAAACTAATATATTTAAATCAAAAACAGTAGGTCTTATTTAACCTATCTTTAAACAAAAAAGTACCTCTTAAAGAATTTGTTGGAATTCTTTATCTTTATTGCCCCTTCTCCTATTCCCCTTTCCTCTTTTTCCTTCCTTCCTTTCTTTCCTTCTTTCTTCCTCCCTCCCTTTCCTCCTTCCTTCTTTCCCTCCCTCCATTAAGCCCTCTTGGGTTGCTAGGGCAGTCTCTGTTTGTTTATTTGCAAATAAAATGGTATCTGCAGAGTAGATTCTACTCCTAAATGTCAAAGTCCTTTCTCCGTTTTCTGAAAGCAAATGGCAGAAAGTGACTTCAGGAATAACTCTTCCAACCAGCCAAAGAAGTCAGGCAGACCAGCATTCAATTTTTCATCCAACTCTTATTAGCTATTGCATGGAGTTGCTTAGGTATGGAAATAAGATAATATACGTAAAGCACCTGGTAAGGTTCTGGACCCTTAATAAAGGTTAGTTCATTGCATTCTTCCTCGCAATTTAATACCGTGTCCTCTACAACCACCCAAGGAGAACAAAGTCATGGCATATATTATTATTCGCTCAGTCCGAAGGCAACCCTTTTAGGTCTTACATTTGGCCTGGAATTTGCCCAGATCGAAAGAATGCCTGAAAAAGTTGGCAGCCCATTAACTGATATGCTGAATGTGTTGCATGACCCAAAAAACTCAGATTCCCACATGCTAACATGGATCTGAACCTAGTGCAGACATATGTAAGCAAGCTGCCATTCTAGTACCAAGAAAATAAATGGCTGGGCAGAAGCTATATTTACTAGGACATGTTTGTGATTTTCCAAGCAAAATTTTGTGACCAGTTTTCATTATATTCTGGGCTATGTAATTTTTTATGGCATACACATTTATAAATAAAAGCATGAGAGCCTCTAAATCACTGACTTAGGCTGAAATGATGCCTCTAGGGTTTGGGATTATAAAAAAATAAAAGGAGACCGAGCGGGGATCATAAGGCAATATCCTACAGGAAGCAAATTGATACCTGGGATTACAGTAGCAATTCCTTTCTGGCATTCACGAAGGAACATATTTTAGATAAACAAATAGGCAGAACATTTTGGATCTCTGTAAATAGATCTGAAAAGTCAAGCAAGAGCCTTTCCCTATATGGGTGCAAATGACATCATTCATAACCTTTTGAGCAATTGGTGCATTTGGAAGAGCTATAATTTGCAGATATGATACTAAAGTTGAACTATTCACTCTATTTCACGTTATAGTCCTATTAACAGAGCATGAAAAACATAAGCTATGACTAAATTTTTCATGACTTTTTTAATAGTAGAATTTCACCTGTAATACTTCCCCATATTAATGTAGATATATGTCTTTCTGAATCTGAAAACAATAATAAGTGCTGATTTATTCCCATATCAGTATTTTCTGATAAATGCCAGGATTGCTGTTTTTTCTAATGGATATTCAGACATAGAAAGTTAAGTAATATGCAGAAGAGATCTTAACTCATAGTCATTTTCTATTTTTTAGTCATATGTTCGACAAGTATCAGTGTGCAAAGTACTTAGTGAGGAGTTTGGAGGAGCCTGAAATAAAAAAGGACACATCATAAGGAATTTAGAAACAATAGGAGACAAGAGATGTTACACAAATACCTACGATGCAAGAAGCAGCTTAACATGTGCCATGAGAAATGTACAAACACTGGACCATAGAGTTTCAAAAGAAGGCAGAAGTGTGTTCAAGATAACTCAAACAAGCTTCATGGAAAATGTCATTTAATCTAGACCTTGAATCACAAAAAGAATTTTGAAACTGAAAAAGTTGGTGAGATGTATTCAAAGAACCTGATTTTAAGTAAACTTGCATTTGTTGTTGTTGGATAAAAACTCTGAGAAGTAAAATTAAAATCTAACAAAAGGAGGGAAATCCTTTCACTTTCACACCCATAAATTTTACCAATTATTTCTAACCTGGTGCAAAGATCAAAGTGTACTAGGGATACGAAATAGTATGAGCAAAGAATAAAAAGTCACTAACCCTCTAGTGGTTACTGTATTTGAGGTCCAACAACTAGAAATGGAACGATGGAGTAGCATTACTGACATCATCTGGGGAACTCTGCGGCATGTCCAGGGAGCACTGTAGCTTCAAACAAGAGTACATGTACCCTACGCCATTTAGTTGAGTACTTATTTTAAAAGACATCAGAATAAGAAACATCAATAACAAATTACTACATGTTTGTTATGTTTTCTTTTTTAGTGCATTTTTCCATTTACCTAACAATGAAAAACATCGTATTACTTTGATTTTATTTGAATATACAGTCATGAGGATGGGGTGCGAGATATAAATTGGATGCTGCTTTGATAAAGTGCATAAATTACTCTCTCCTTTATTCATGCCATTCCCTTTCATTATTTATAGTTATGCTCACTGAAGAGAACAAATAAATCCTATGACGACACTCTACAAACCCCTGTTGGAAATATCATGCGTTCGCATACACCAATCCTTTTCACAGGGTGAAGGCATTGCAAACAGCTCCTCATGCCCTGAGTTTCTACTGTGTACCCTGGGTCACTCGTAGGCATGTTCATAAACAATGTTACTACTGGTGAAAGCAGGCACTATGGACATGGAGAAAAATAGAGGGTCGGAGGGTTTGATACATGAATAACTATAAACAAGAATTCCTGCCTACTGAAAAATTAGTTGCAGGGTTATTACTAAAGCGACTTTTCCATTAACTCATGTTAATAACTTCTGGATTTGAAAACATTGTCTTGGGTCAGCGCTGGTATATTTCACATTCTCGAAGGTAATAATTTAAATATCAGTGAATATAAGATATATCTGACTACAGTTCTTTGCATAAGCAGTGCAAAAATATTCAGAATCAACAGAAAAAATGCATTTCTATACTCAATTTGAATAGAATTAGTGAATCACGACCATACAAACTAAACTTGGGTGTGAAGGAAGCACATCCAGAGAGACAAGGAGCAGAACGAGCAGGGGTTGCAGGAGAAGGGAGGGAAGGGGAAGATATGGGAGGACCAAGCAAATAGCCTCTTTATACATTGAGATGGTTTTGAGAATAATAATGTGCTAGTTTCCTTTTTTTTTTTTTTAATCCAAGTAGCTATTGAAGATTGTAATGATTTAGTCTAAAAAGCAATGCTGGAAAGCCTCTTCGGAGATTGCCAACTCCCACTGTGCAGAAACACTGTGTCCCTGCGCGCTGGTGTAATGGAGACAAACAAAAGAAACACTTCAAGGAAAGGGGAAGCAGAAGAGGGAGGGCGAAAAAGCACCGAGAATGCGGTTCCCAGAAAAGCAGTAAGAGTTCTAGCAATGCCAAAAGCAAGCATAACAATCTCCAAGTTTGAAACTGATATAAGTTAAATAAAAAGCTCAACAATTTAAGTAATATAAAGTTATGCTCAGTGGAAATAACAGTAACTTATCATCAACAATTACAGTCTAGTCTCTCTTACTCCCCACCTTAAACCAGCCAACTTGATTTCACCTTTTCAGACTTCCGTATGGGCTCCTATTGGGAGCTAATATATCTGAAAGATCATTAGTTAGGGAAACACATTGCTCTGTTGCTTCTGCCTGCTTGCAAGTCTCTCTCCCATTTTATCCCTTTCTTTTGCCAAAATAAATGTTTTTAAAATAAACATATGTAACTACACAATGAAACTGTCCTAATTAAGATGATTCTTCTTGGTTACTTCAGTTTCTATATAGATTTAAACGTGGCTTATTACCTCCAGATTCTGACCATTATAAAAAGGTCAATAATAATTGCTGTTTATTTGCTTTCAGATGCTCTTAATGTAAAACTTTTGTGAGATGGTGAAAACCAGTATTGTGCGCACTTTCTAGAAAACCTACTAAGATCAACATTTTAGGAAAGTACGTTTAAATTTGTTTTTAATCTCAGATACTTTTAATCACAATGTCTAATTTTAAAACTACGGAATGAGAAGGACCAACTCTGCTTAGTGCCATTATTTCTGTATCAGGAACTGATGCATCTTGGATATTCATTATGTATCTTTGTATTCTAAACCAGCTTAAAATTTCTAATTATGTTACTCATCTTTGTGTAAGGTTTATCTATAGGTTTCTGTGGAGTATTTTGGTATTACTACATTTCATAAATGGTGCAGTGTCAATGAGGCATCTGTTTCTTGTACCCAGCAACTCACTCCCTAATCAGATCACTTTGGGTCTTTCTGATAGAAGATCCTCATATCTCTATTTGGAAGGCAAATTATTATATCTGAGAACTTTTTTAGGCAAAAAAAATGGGGAAAATACGGTAGCCAAAATGCCAAACCACTGATGCTGCCAACGTTATTTTTAGGGTCACAAAATATTGTGAGAATAATCCATTATTCAAGATTTGGGGTTTTTTTTTGAGTCATGATCTTGATTATGCCAGCATGTTATCATTAAGTGTTACAAAGCCTAATTCTAAAATTTAACAATATATAGAACTTTCATTATTATACAAAAATATTTCACCAATAGACACAAAATATCATTGAATAATACTCTTTCCTATGGTCCACATAAATAATAGTTTTTTAATATCATATTAATACTCTTAATATCTGAGTAGCTATTAAACATACCTGGCTATATGAAAGGAGAATAACAAAGAACAATACAGGAATTCTGCTCTCACTGACAGTTGCTGTTTATGATTCTTGGATAAAGAAAACCTTTTTTTTCTTTAATATTATTCAAGAGCTTGAAAGACCTAGCTGTTATCGACAGGCAGATCCATTCTTACTCATAAGACTCAAATGTTTCATTTCGATATCTCTTGTCCCCTTTGTTTTTAATTATTTATTATTAGTGCTAGCATATTATATACAATACAATGATAGTTATTATTACATAATGGCTAATATTTATGAAACATTTACCATGTGCCATGCAGTGTTATAGGAGTTTTACATATACTGACACATTTAATTCTCACAACCACCTGAGAGATGTATTTTATTACCCTAATTATATAGATGAAAGGTTAAATAACTTGCCCAAGAGCAAATGCATTTTAAGTGGAAGTCAGAATTAAACCTAGGCAGTCTGACTTGTGCATGTACTTCTAAGCATTGATGTCAATGCTTTTAATGCCTAAATATGTCTATATTCATTTGAATATATTCAAATTACCACTGAATTTTATATAGTATTTCCAAATAGTAAAATATATATAGTTTACCAATAAAATTTTACCACACCTTTCAGAGGAAACACTATTATTATCACATATGTCTGTCCATCCTCTGGAAAATAAAATTTTAAAAGGTAGAACATAGAAAAAAAGGCAGAAGCATCTCTGATTTACCTCATGAAGGGATAAAAGATGGAGGCCTCCTAACACTCCTAGAAAAAACAACAAATTTCATCCACTTCCTTCTTCTTCCTTTTCTTTTGACAATATTAATAGTGCTACAGTTTGTGTTATTCTTCTTGCTCACTTTTATTTTTAAAAAGGAAGAAAAAAGTATGTCTGTCAGTTAATGGTTAAGGGGGATGGGTTTTTATTTTACTCTTTCCTAGCAAGATCTGGACAATTATTTTTCTAAAATACAAGTTTTTTAGAAGACACTTTAATGGCAAATTTTGTCTCTCTTCTTTCATTGTGATGCTTAACAAGACAGTCTGGGTAGGTGGTGGTTGTTCCCCAGCTCAGCAGTGGGTTGCTGGCTAGACAATTAGCAGGTCAGTCTAAAGAAACTAACCTGTGAATAGTGTGGAACTCTAGATGATGATGATGGTCTGTGGTAGTCTCACTCTCACTTACAAGTCTGCCTCTGGCCTTTCACACCTGGATCTGAGTTTCTGCTTACATTCAGAGTAGAAGCAGGGGAGGCGTAAATAAAGCAACCTTGGGACAGTAATGTACCAAGCTGGAAAAATACAGTCTGCTTTCTAGAAGCTCACAACCTAGTGAATGAGTGAGTGGCAGAGACTGAGAGAGTTTACTGTAGGAAGCTCTGAGGTATTGCACAAGTTACTAAGGAGGACAATGCCACAGGATCCAAGAAGGGACAGGGGCCAAGGCAGGGTAATCAGGAAGGCTTCACAGAAGAGACGATTTGTGCCTGGGGCCTGCAGACGGTTTGTCATCAAGCCAACCAAAGAGAACAGGGAGAGGGATATGCAGAGAGGAAAACATTTCTTGCCAGAAGAAAAATAAAACAATCCAATCAATTTCACTTGTGCAGAAATCAGTTCTTAGAAACTACTTACAAACTCCAGCAGAGCAGAAGGTTTCTCATCCATTCCCAGCAAGTTTGTAATCCCACATGGGGCTCTCCTCATTCATTTGCCGAGAGTAAGAATATGGGGCAGCAGTGGTGAAATCAACCAGCAATGATTTTAACCCCTCAGCCCTCCTTCTTTTAGTCACAGCACCTTCCTCTCATTTTGCTGCTCCTCTGTTTGGAGTTCTGTTAAGCAGGGTGCTTGTGGCTTTAAAAATGCAAAATGGTTGCCAAAAAGAACAGTTTTGCCATGTAGCAAATGTTCATACTCTGCAATGCTAATTTATGTCCTTTCCTATAGTTATACAGGTTGCTATGTGCAATGAATTAAACATCAATGAAAATTATTTGATGATGCTATTAGGGACTATATTGAGAAAATAGATGTTTGAGTACAGGTGTTGCCATTCTAAGGAAGTGACTTTTTTTTCAAGATTTGAAAAGCCACAAAAACGACAAGCATTTGGAAAATGCAACTATTGAAAAACTTAACATGAGTAATTTTTCTGTTTCTTAATCTGGGTACCAGTTACATGGATGTGTACAATTTGGAAAAATTCACCAGTTCTACACTTATAATAGGTAAAATTTAATTTGTGTATTTTATATGTTAATAAAAACTTTGAGAAACTTTAGCATTAGCAATGAAATGTTTAACACATTCCAAATGCAGAAATAAAATCATATTTTCAATTTAAAATCTAAAACAAAAACACCAGGTAAATAGGAGAAAACCTGTCTCCACATAGAAATGAATTTTTTCATCTCTTGAAGAAATTCAAGCAAATGTAGTAGGTATTCTGTCTGTGTGATATTCAGGGGAAATTCTCCCAAAATGTATACTTATGAATGAAGTATGAAATGCTATTTTTTAAAAATTTTACCTAAGGTCAATACCTTGCTGAATTTGTTTTTACCTTTGTATTTCTCTCTGTACAAGAGAACTGATCAGCCTTGGAGGCTGACAGATAGTTTATATGGCATTTAACAACAGAGAAGGAGGCTCCAGCAGCCAAGAGTGGCAATGACTGACTTCATGGAATACTATAATTGGGAAAATTACTTGATACTTTCTACTTGTGCTGATTTTCCTTCTGCTGACACTTCTGATGCTCTGAAAGTTGCTTTGCTCACATCTGATGCTCTGGAAGTTGCTTTGCTCACATCTGATGCTCTGAAAGTTGCTTTGCTCACATCCTCTGCTACTGATGTCAAGGCACACTCAGAATCTTCACATGCCAAAAGAGGAGGAAAACCTTATTTCAATGCCCAAAAGACTTAGCTCTTGTCAAAGATATTCATTTAACACTCACAGTTGGTCTATGGCAACTTGAAGATGTTGTCTTAAAAAGTAGGGCTGGTAGGGGGTGGGGTGTGGAAGAAAAGGCCTGGCTTTCTAGGGAACCCTTGTGCTTTCCATATCCTAAAGGCATGTAATGACAAGAGTCTGTACACTCATAAATGACGAGAACAATTTCAACTATTTACGAGATCTGTGCTTCTTCCGGAGAAGGGAGTGGGGTTACTCAGCATAATAAGATCATTGCAATTGGCCAAGAAAGGGGATATTTTAAAAACAATAAAAAGTGTATTTGCAAAGCTTTCTCGTATAAAAATAACTGCCACACAATCTTATTTCTTATTTAGTTTGGTCAGTTAGAGCTAATAAACTTCATAATAAGAAAAATCATCACCAGTATTAATTGCAAACTTTGAATTTTCGTAATGTTAGGAAACATTAAGCACTCTAACACCACACCAAAAACACCGTCATTCCAAGGCCAGCCTGGTGGCGCAGTGGTTAAATTTGTGTGCTCCACTTTGGCGGCGCGGGGTACACTGGTTCAGATCCTGGTTGCAGACCTAGCACCACCTATCAAGCCATGCTGTGGCAGGTGTCCCACATATAAATTGGAGGAAGATGGGCAGGGATGTTAGCTCAGGGCCAATCTTCCTCAGCAAAAAAAGAGGAGGATTGGTGGTGGATGTTAGCTCAGGGCTAATCTTTCTCAAAAAAGAAAAAAAAACCATGGTCATTCCTAAATATGTGGCACTTAATCCCAAACTACATGAAATAAGCCCATAAAACTCCAAGTCATTTATGGAAAGGTAATCAAATATTTTAGCAGAGATTTGCTATCTGGTTAAATGGCAGACAGATGACAAGTCATTCTACTGTTTAGTCTGACCACATACACATTCATCTTGCATATTCATTTCAGACCATTTATTCATCTTCCACTCCTACCACCACTCCAATATTCTTATCTGATGGTCTTATTTGTACCATCCTGAAATCCATCCCAGAACATAGTGAAGTACACAAACTTAGTTCATCGAGCCTTCTTTTCTTTCCTTAGGCTATTTTTAAAAACTGTGTATTTTACACAATAAATCCTAATTCAGCCAATACCAGTTCATTCAAACAGCATCTGAATTTTAAAACTGGCTCCTTTTCAGACAATTAGTTGGGGTGCCAATTTCCCAGTCAAATAAAATCATTTTCCCATTAACATTTTTGGTTATATAATCTGCTATACAAATATAATACTATTAAAACTCAATGTGCAAATTAAGTCCCTAGAATATCTCAGTTGCTAATTTGGTCAGATAACTCCAAGCATACATTTTGCTGTCATTTAAATTGGAGATTTTTCTGCTGGCTGATTGCTTTCCAAGGGTGAGAATGTGGCTGAAGAGCCCGGTGCACGTCTCAGATTTTCCACACTTTGTACACATGGAAACTGTCTTTAGGCTGGGACTCTCTCCTCTGTCTGTAGAGCATATTGTACTTGCAGCCCTGCCTTTCCTCCTTCTAGGCTGCCAGACACATTTGCCCAAAATGAGTCACTCAGTCTTTGATTTTTGCATGTAAGTTTGGCCTGTCTGATGTTGTTTGCACAGCCATGCCACATTGTTAGAAGTTGTGATTCAATGTGTCCTTGGAGCTTTTCTTTTGCCAGCCCTGCCTACTCAGAGTGCCCCCATTTCAGCTCACTGTTAGCAGCTGACTCAGGGCCTTAAAGTGAAACATCCCCCATGTTTGCCCAGTTCCCATGCTTGCTGCTGTGCTGATCTTTGCTTCACAGTTACAGGCCCAGCTGGGGGCACACTTTTAGTAATCTTGCTTTCCCGTTTATGTCACATATGTCTTGCAGGTGATGCAGGAAGCTGCCTGCGACATCTGTGACAGATCCAGACCTTCCAACCATATGGGAGGTTGGACAGTACCAAACATTTGATTGGATCCAGAGTTTGGCGCCACATTTACTGCCAACCTTCCAAAAGGCACACAGGCCGTCTTGAGTCGGTTTCTATTTCTTTGTTTCCCAGAGCTACAATTCAGAGTAGTTTGATTTTCAACAACATCAATAATATACACCACTATCACCTACAGATTACAGGTTACTGGTTATACCACTTTTCAGTTCCATTCCTGGACAAATTACTTACCCTCTTTAAGTCTCAGTTTTCTCATTTGTAAAGTTATGATAATAATAATTTCTGCTTCATAGAGTTAATACATAGGATAAATTAAGAGAGATGATACATGTTAATTGCTTAATATACACAAATGTTCAATAAATGTTAGCTATTGGAGCATATATGATAAAACTAGATTCTTTAGGCATTAGTATAGCATATGCAGTTTGTAAATGATGTATGCTATATTTATTTGCTCAGCTCGCATGTTATTCCTTGATTTATTGTAATTCTCATTAAGTCTATTTTGGAAATTTAAGAACGTAAGTCCCTAATACTTGTTCTCTGGACCAAGTAAAATATTTCAGTCCATTTCATACTTTCTTCCCGAATAGCATTAACATCTATGATCCACCCTCTCTATGAAGGAAGGCAGGAATCCACTCTTGAATATTCCAATTCAGCAAGAGTTCTTGACTGGGATGTATGCCCACTGCTGGCCTTTCCGTCGCGTGTCCCTCTTTTTGTTATTCGGTTCTGAAAATTGGAGGCTAAGGTTGGTTTTCTAGACCGTCACTCAGTTGCATGTGTTTGACTTCTAGGTCCAGTTAATTAAACCATTATCTCTAACTCTGTTTTCCAGATCGACTTGTCACTGTGATATCATCTAACCTCACAATATCCTTAAATAGGAGAAATGAAAGGGATCTCAACAGGCATCTTGTCTTTCATAGAAAGAATCTTTTTCTGCCTGTTGAAAGACTTTTGCAGAAGGAGATCTTACTTGTTTAGTTGCAAATCCTTTCCAACATTAATAAATCTCTGCCTTTTATACAGTCAAAAATCTGTCTACTTGGCAGTCTATTATATTATATAGATTATTATGAATAAGTAGACTACATTTTTTCATGCCTGATCTTCAAAATGTTGAAAACAACTATGAGGTCATCCTCAAATTTTACATTTCTCTGTTTAGGCATCTTCAATTCTATCATTCTTCGTAATTTCTGTCCCCCTCCCTATTTGAGTGGCCCTCTTCATTTACTTCTTAAATCTATATGAACTACTCTTTCTTTTGTAGAAAGGAGAACTTTTTCTTTGAAAAAGCGCTGTAAAGCAACAAGAATTGAGTAATTTGGAGTCTTTTCATTTTTTTTGTCCTAACAGTACGTTTTCTGAAAGGCAGTGGGTTTATTCCTCTTCTCGCCCTAAATTTTGCTCCCAGGGTCCTTTTTCCCTGATCATTTTTCTGTGAAGATTAAGATTTTGGGTCCTAGTTTCAGCATTGCTGTCACAAATGTGTTATTCATTTGAATTCATCTTTGGTTGTAAACTTATTTTACCTCTTGTGTTTATATGTTTTCTAGGTGTGGATAACACATGGAGTTACACACTAGTAACATCCCATGCCTCTTGCCTTTCTCATTATAGCGACTTTAAATTATAAATCCGAATTCCTTTTTATTTTAATCCTCCATCATTTTTAAACTGTATTTATCTTTAGAGTCCATAAAAATGGAATTATACCCATAATTCTCTGAACTCTTTGAATACTACGGACTGGAATTGTGAGGTGACCATATCTGGCTATGCATTCATTTGGGTATTTAAAATTCTAATCTAAAAATCTGATTTTCTCTCAAGGTTGACACGACTTCTACTTTATGTATAAGTTCTTGTAGAAAACAGTAGAATTTATCACACTGATTCCTCACCCTTATAAGAGACAATCGGAGTAAAAACACATCAATGTATCTTCGATGTATATAACAAACAGTGCTGTTCTTCACTGACTCTGCCATTGGGCTAGTCCTATTGATAATAAGAAAGTTTAAGGCACACCTTCCTTTTGACTAGGCTGCGGGTTCACATACACATATACACACATACTTACTCAACATCAAATGCTTCAAATTACATCATTCTTATAAACAAAGTTTAGTCATCCATTTAATCATGTCTAATCCAATTAATGTCAATGATACCAATAATATTATTTTATTTATTTTAGCATTTATTTTAGCATTTACATGTAAATGGTTTATATTTATAAATAAACCATAAAATATGTTTGATTATGACATATGCATGTGTGTGATTTGTGTGTATATATGTGATTGTATATGTATATATATTTGTAAAAATATTCATTATTCTGTGTCCTGATTCTTTCCTTTGTTGTTTCTTCTTTAGAATTACTGGGCGCTTTCTTGACATAGTTTCCTATTTTTCACTAGGCCATACAACTTGGTCATGCTTCTTCCATGACTCCATCGTTCTATATATGTTTTATTTATTAAACTGAGTAGTATCAGCTTTTAAAATATTGATTGGAATTATTTATCTTTCTCAAATGTTATTTTAAATTCTTTTTGTCATATCAGTGAGTCACTGCAAAATTTACTCTTCCTGATATTCTAAGAACAACTCTATCACCATTCATGTGGCAATTTGTCTGAAATTATCAGTCATAGGACACAAAAATAATAATTATGGATTTTGCTTCCTTGATAGTACATTCTCCTTAGCTATCCATTACAATGGCCTTACACTGGAAGAAGAGATGGAAACATCATCTGTGTCCTCAAAGACTTCAGTTTACTTCTGAGGAAGACATATTCCATGATCTTTCTACCAGACTTGTTCAATTATTTAACAAATCTCATTGCGTGCCTTCTCTGTGACAGTCATTCTCCTGGCTAGTCAGGCAGGTGAATCTGCCATAATGGGAAGGAATTAGTCTTCTGGTCAACTGGCTTTATGATGTTATGCATAATTCATAGTCATGGTGGGGGCAGGACTTCAGGTCAGAAGCCAAATCCTACTGAGAATGGTCAGATACCTTCAGTGCCTGCAACTGACCTATGATTCAACTCATCCTACAGAATTTTCTCAGGAGTGTGCTGAGACTGGTGTTATTCATAATCAGAAAGGTTTATTTCAACTCTCTAACCATGCTTAGAAAGACTCAGAGTTGGCTCTTTAAAGAATGTGATGGGTACTCACTCTGATAAGGCAGATGCATTGGCTGTTGTGCACTCTCATGTAAGGAACTTGAGAATCAGGAAAGTAACAGCCCCTGCTAGGAGACTGCTGTCTTTCTCCTGCTCTCAGGCATTTTTCATATCTATAAATCCGGTCATTAAAGAAATCTTGTATCCTGTACTTGTGTCTGTTAGCATCTTGACATCAATGACCGTCACCACTGTGATAACCACACAAATACTTTCAGCAGTCAGCATATCTCTAAGTTAGCCGTATCAAGTCAACATGCCACCAACAGCAGCTCTACCTCCAGGCAGCTTTTATAGGACTTTGATAGGACTGCTTGGTGCCCCTAAATTCAGCTATTCTGGGACGAATCAATCATTTTGTAGGTCATAGTTCTTATTTTTCCTCCCTTGTCTACTTCTACATACATGAGGGACAATGGCAATAATCATAGTCATTAAATTTGCATGGTAGTTGGCTACTTGAAAAATGACCTAGTTGCTACTAAGCAATGGTATTTGCAGCTAGGATCCTAAGATCATAGATATCAGCCATGTCTTATGGGTTATTTTGTAAAATTCTTAATTCTCAAAGAAATGTCTATCAAGAAGATAACACTACTGTAAAGTACTTTTGGATTACTAAAAAAAAATAGAGAGCAAGGGTGAAAAGTGATTTCTAAAAACAAACGCCAGAGACCTGCACAGAACATAAATCAATGATTATTTACACACATTAAACTCAGCATAATCAATATTCCAAAGCTATTGTGTTTGAACTATTATAGCAGTGTTCCATAACATTTCTTTGTCTCCAGTGTGCATGCAGTCCTTCCTTCATGGACTACTCCTACTCAAGCATAATAATCTATAATAATTTTATATTCTCATGCTTGTAAAATCCAAATTTTCAAGCTGGCATCCCTGGCCATGTACCATCACTGATGTCTAACATGCCTCGAGCTCACGCTCCGCTGATGACTTCTTGTACTCTTCTTCAAGAACTAGCCAAAACATCACTTCTGGGATATCTCTATTCCCTGCCCATATCTGCATCTTCCTACGACTCCTAAAACTTGAAAATATACATTTTTCTGCTTTCTTTTATAAGCAAGATTTTTATAGAAGTAGAATACTTGTCTTAACTCAAGCTGCCATAACAAAATACCACAGACTGCGTGGCTGAAACAACAGGAATTTAATTTCTCACAGTTCTGGAGCCTGGAAGTCTTAGATGAGGATGCCAGTATGTTCAGGTTCTGAGGAAGTCTCTCTTCCTGGCTTACAGATGGCTGTCTTCTCTCATATGGCAGAAACAGAGGCAGCAAGCTCTCTGGAGTCTCTTCTCATGAGGGCACTAATCCCATCTCGAGGGCCCTACCCTCATGACCTCAATTAAACCTAATTATTTCCAAAAGGCCCCGTTTCCAAATATGATCTCTTTGGGGGTTAGGGCTTCAGCATATGAATTTGGTTGGGGGGGGGAGACAATTCAGTCCATAGCAAATATATATTCAGGGAAGAGCACGAATCATAAGAATACATCTTGATTAATTGTTTCCAAGTGAACATACCCATGCATCCACCTCACAGATCAATAAATAAAAATTTCCAGGAAGTATACAGTCATCCTTATGCTACTTTCTCATCGTTACTCTCTGCAAATTATTAATATTATTATAACTTCCATCACCATAGATATTTCTCCTGTTTTTGAACTTCATACAAATGGAAATACTTATATTCTTTGTGCTTAGCTTCTTTTATTCAATATTAGGTTTGTGAGGTTCATCGATATTTTCAAATGGAGCAGTAGTTTGCTCATTTTTATTGTTGTACAATATTTTCTTATTTGAATACATCACAATTTACTTATCTATTCTACTGCAGATAGACATTTGGGTTGCTTCCAGTTGAAAGCTATTACAAGTAATGTCTTTTTATGAAGATTCTTTTACATGTTTTTGATACACACATCTATGCACTGTGGAAGTATATATATTTAGGAGTGGAGCTGCTGGATCTGGCAATTGAGTATGTAAAACTTAGTTAATACACAATTCAACATTCACAATATTATAAGTTTTGTAGATGCCTTTGTTAGATTAAGAAAGTGCCTTTCTGCTCCTAGACTGCTAAGAGTTTCTATTGTAAATCAGTGTGGAATTTTATCAGATGCTTTTCTGCATCTTTTGAAATAGTCATATGATTTTTCTCATTTATTTGGTTAGTGGAGTAAAATATGTGGATTAATTCTTGAATACTGAACAAACTTATATAAACTAACTTTTTTGTTGTATATTAACACTTTTGTGTGCCATTGGACTTTATATACTGATGCTGAGTTCAAGATTTTTTTCTCTATGTTCATAAAAGATTGGTTTGTAATTTTCCTTATAAAGTCCTTGTCGGGTTGGGGCATAAAGTTTATGCTATTCTCATAAAATACATATTTATGAGATGGAAAGTATTCCATCCTTTTTTTTTAATTCCCTGGAAAAGTTTGTGTAAGACTGTTGTTATGCCTTCCTTTAAGATTAAAGTTAGCTAGGCCTGCAGTTTTCTTTGCAGGAGAGCTTTAAATTACAGGTTCAATTTCTTTAATAGATATAATACTAACTATATTCATATTATTTTTGTGTCCAGTTTGACGACTTGTAGCTTTCTAGGAATTTGAATTTCATATACATTTTCAAATGTATTGGCATATTGTTTATATTATTAGGATTGATAATTGCTCATATTATCAGGATCTCTGGTGATGTGCCTTCTTTTTTTCTGTTGCTGGTATTAGTAGATTGTAGCTTCTTTCTTTGTATTATCTTGACCAATCTTGGGAGGCTATCAGTCCCGTTATTCTTTCCAAAGGACCAACTCATGGCTGTGTTGATTTTTTCAATTATGCTTTTATTTCTTATACTATTAATTTCTGTTCACATTGTGATTATTTCTTTATTGCTACTTTCTTTTGATTTAGTTCTTGTTATTTTCCTAGCCTCTTGAGATAGATACCAAGATCACTGATTTTTTGGCCTTTTTTGCTATGTATGCACTTATGGCTATACATTTCCCTCTACGCAGGTTTTAGCTGCATCCCAGGGGTTTCAACATAATATTTTCATTATTATTCAAGTCACAATATTTTCTTATTTCCTTCATATTTTCTGACTCATGGAAGTTTAGAGGTATAGTGCTTAATTTGCAAACATTTGGCTATTTTCTCCTTGTATCTTTTGTTAATAAATTCACCCTTAACTCCACCTTGGTCAGAGAACATACTCTGAGTACAATTCTTTGAAATTTATTGAGAATTGCCTGATGGAAATATGCATATTTTACAGTTTGAGGTTCAGTGTCCTAAACAGATCTATTAGATAAAATTTGTTAATTGTGGTTTTCATATCGTCCATTCTTACACTAATTTCTTGTCTCCTTATTTTTTCAGTTAAAGAAATTACTTTTTGGACCCCAGGCTTATTTATAAGTGTGTGTTTAATTTCTAAATATTTGGATAATTCTCAGCTATCTTTCTGTCACAGGCATACCTCAGAGATATTGCAGGTTTGGTTCCAGACCACTGCATGCAATAAAGAAGACATTGCAATAAAGCGAATCATGAATTTTTTTGTTTCGCAGTGCCTATAAAAATTATGTTTACACTATACTGTAGTCTATTGTGTGCTATAGCATTATGTCTAAAAATACAATGAACATACCTTAATTCAAAAATACTCTATGGCAAAAAAATGCTAACCATCATCCGAGACTTCAGCAAGTTATAATCTTTTTGCTGGCGGAGGGTCTTGTAAAAGATGCAATATCTGTGAAGCACAGCAAAGCACAGCAAAGCACAATAAAACAAAGTATGCCTGTATTGGTTTTCATTTAAATATGTTGTAGACAGAGACCATACTCTGTCTGATTTCAGTGAGGCTTGCTCTGTGGTCTAGCATATGGTATATAATATGTATTCTACTGTTGTTGGGTGGGGTGTTCTATCAATATCAATTAGGTCAAGTTAATTGATATCTTTTTCAAGTTTTCTATATAGTCATAAATTTTCTGTCTAATTGTTCTATCAATTTCTAGTCTATCAATTAATTATGGACGTCTAAATTTCTCGTTTTAATTGTGTCAACTTTTGTTTTGTGCATTTTGAGGTTCTATTGTTGGGTGCATGCACGCTTATGATTGTTACGCCTTAAGAACTCAACCTTTTCGGGGTTGGCCCCGTGGCCGAGTGGTTAAGTTCGCGTGCTCTGCTGCAGGCAGCCCAGTGTTTCGTTGGTTCGAATCCTGGGCGCGGACATGGCACTGCTCATCAAACCACGCTGAGGCAGCGTCCCACATACCACAACTAGAAGGACCCACAACGAAGAATATACAACTATGTACTGGGGGGACTTTGGGGAGAGAAAGGAAAAAATAAAATCTTTAAAAAAAAAAAGTTGCCTAGCCTCAGTTTCCAAAGGGCTAGAGAAAGACTGTGATTGGCTCATTTAAAAAAAAAAAAAAAACTCAACCTTTTCTAGTTATGAAATATTCCCTTTTATCCTTGATAATTTACTCTGTCTACTTTTTGTGATTTTAACATAGCACTTCTGCTTTCTTTTAATTTTCTTCTAGATAATTTATAGATATGTCTTGGTTTTTTATTGAGTCTGAAATATCCCTGCCTTTTAATTGAGTTGTTTAGCCATTTATATTTAATGTGATAACCAATATGGTAGGATTTAATCTATCATCTTGCTTTTTATTTTTATTTGTTCCATATGCTTTTTGTTTCTTCTTTCCTTTGTTTCTTTTCTTTGACTTTTTTATGATTTTATTTTATCTACACTATTGGCTAGGTTTTAGCTATACCTCTTTATTTAAGTGATTGCTTTAGGCTTGAAAATATGCATCCTTCAGAGGATTCCTTTCAATAAGATTATACAACTTCTTGAATAATATAAGAATCTCACAAGAGTATACTTCCATTTCTTCTTTCTTTCTTTTCATTTGTCTGTTATTGCCATACATTACTTACATATGTTATACCTCTCACAATACATTGTCATTACTTTTTCCCTTTGAAAACTCAATTATCTTTTTAAACATTTTAAATGAGAAAACTTTTTTCATTACTTGTATATTTACTGCTCTCAGTGCTCTTCATTGCTTTGTATAGATTCAAGTGTCCATCTGTTTATCATCTTAGATCTGTGTGAAAGTAAATCTTTGCTGGTGATAAATTCTCTCTGCTTTCATTTGTCTGAAAAAAATTAATATTTTTTTGCTTGTGAAAGATGCTTTCGCTAGTTGTAAAATTGCAAGTTGATAGGGTTTTTTTTTTCTTATAGTATTTTAAAGATGTCAGTCATTCTATTGTCTTTTGGCTTCTATACTTTCTGATGAGAAGTTTACAACAATTCTGATCTTTGAGCCTCTGTATTTTTTCTCTGACTGCTTTGTTACTTGTTTCCAGCAATTTGATTATGATGTTCTTGGTGTGGTTTTTGTTAAGTTTATCCTGCTTGGGTTTGAATGTGTGCTTTTATATCTCTTAAAGTTAAATTTGGCATATCGGAATATTTTAAGTGATTATTTTTCAAATACTTTTCTCTCCCCCCTTTTATCTAGAAATCCAATTGCATTTATGTTAGACTATTTGGTAATGTCTCCTGAGTTCTGAGTTCCCATTCATTCTGTTTTGTCTTTTCTTTGTACTTTATTTTGGCTACTTTCTATTGATATATCATCAAATTCACTAAACTTTTCCCCCTGCAATGTCTAATCGCCTATTAATTCCATCCTTGAAAATTTTTATTCAGATTTTGTATTTTTTTCTTTCTAGTCATTTTGCTTGGTTCTTTTCCTATTGTCCACATTTATTGCTTCTTCTTACGTCTAACAAAATTTTATTAAATGTCATATATCATGAGCTTTATATTGTTGAATGCTGGATTTTGTTTTATTCCCTTCAGGCATTTTGGACTTTGTTCTACAAAGCAGTGTAGTTGCTTGTGACCCAGTTTGATCATTTTGGAGCTTGACTGATTTATTTATTTTTTAGAGTGGATCTAGATCTAGATCCATCATTTCAATAGTGTCAGTCTGTGCTAGCTGGTGGGAACTTAACTGTTCACAGTCTTGTACAAGCTCTGGAAATCTTTTGGACTAAAGTTCCCCAGTAAATTTTCTTTCCTTGAGATTTGTTTCTAGCCCGACTTGTGTAGTCTTATCCTATGCATGCACAGGTTTCTATCAGACTATACCAATTTCTGAAGTTCTTTATTGCAGAACTCTGAACTGGCTGATATTCTTCCCTGCAAATTCTAGAACATTCAGCTTGCCTATTCTCTAAATATCTGTCCTTTCACTCAGAGACACTGCTGAATTCTGTTTTGCTTCCCCTTCCTTTGTTCTAGACCAGAATTACCTTCATGCAGAAAGCTAGAGTGACTGTAGGGCTTAGATCATTTGTTTTCATCTTATCAGTGGTCACAGTTCTCCACCTATTTTCCAATATCTGAAAATAGTTGTTTCACATATTTTTTCCTGTTTTCCAGATTTTTAAGGAAGGATGGTAAATTCAGATCCTACCACTCTACAATGGCTGAAACTGAAATTTTACAGTCTTAATATTTTTTACCAATTTATCTACCAGTTCATTAGTCTTCTCAGTTATATCCATAAACTGTTAAAAACATCTTTTGGGTTATTAACTTCAGTGATTTTTATTTATTGATTCAATTTTGTATGAAGTACTCTAGAGAATTCTTCCTTTCTTAAAATTATTAATTACAGATATTTTTAAGTTGTATATCTAAATTTTAGTTTTTCCTGATCTGTGGGCCTCTTTCATTTGTTTGTTTGTTTCTTTCATGGATTTTGTGTATTTCTTCCTGTCTCCTAGCATGTATGGTATTTTTTCCAATTGAATTCCAGATAGAGTGTATAAAGATTTAAAGGCTTCAGGTGATGTTGTCGTATTTCTCCTTGATAGGCAGTTTGAGTAGCACAGATCATCTTGTTCCTTAGAAATCTAGATGATTTGAGATGGAGTTTCAAAATTTGTGAGATCTGGTCTATTTCTGACTTGCCCTTACTCCTAGAACACAGCCCTTCTGGGTTCTAAAATCTAAAGCTAGGTTTTTTTCAGGGTCTCTCTCCTTGAAGAACTTAACCTCCTCTTTTTTGTCTCCCTAGAACTGTGAGACTTCCCCAAACTCTGCTTATTCTTCTCAACTTCTTAGACTGCTGTCCCATAAAGTTTAGGACTCAGCAAATCCCTCAAGGAGAACAGGTCACAGAATGTCCATTTCACCTCAATATGTTTTCCTTCTTCCTAAGTTCTCAGCCCTTCAAAACCTGCCTACTTTTGTTTCTCTACAATGCCTCCAATTGCCTATTTTCTGTATTTCATCCAGCTTTTATATTGTTCTCCATGCAAAGTTGTTCCGATAACAAGACACCTTATCACAGTTCAAGAAAAAAATTCAGCATATCTTTTATAGCTTTGGGGCCTATAAGATAACAATTTACATATTTGTCTTATATCCATTACTAGACTATGAGTTTCTTATAGGCAAGGACTCTGACTCATGTTTGGTTATCAGGAACTGACATAGAGTCAGCTGTCAATAATTATCAAGGTTTTCAGTTACATCTCTTATTTCCCTCAAAAAAATTCCTGTATACTTTCTTCTGAGCTACTTACTCCCTCCTGCATACCTCTCTACCTACTACTTTCCTGATTGCTAGTATCATTCTTCTATTCTATCCCCTGATATGTCCCTGATCTCCTGAAACACTGTTTTAAAATACTTCAGGAATGTTTTTCTTTCCTGACCCTAACCAGGTGTGATCAGAGTGTAAGCCATCATCCCTTAGCAAATATATTCTCAATGTCCTGTGCTACACTTGATGCTGTATGTGAAAGCTCAGTATTCCTCCTTCCTCAAGAAGCCCTTTGACAGCAGAAGCTGTCCCTTTTCCTTAGCATGTATACCCTTAGGAAGTGAGTTCAGCACCACGTGCAACCATGGCAGCTTGAGATCCATGGACTTGGTCATCTTGAACGTCAGAAAAGGGGCTAAATTATTTTTTAGTTGAGTGGGTATAATGAGCCATAACCATAACAGAATTAATAAGATTTCTCCAATAATGTAAGTAAAATGGAGACTTTTTATTAACTTAATCTCATGAATTCTTGCATTTATCTTCTTATTCCTAGAATTTGTTTTCTAGTCAGAAGATATCTGCCTTTTAATAGAACTTGATGGTATGCTCTGAGGTAAAGTGGTATCCAGAAACCTTAGTCTTTCTGTCTAAGTATTTCTAAGCCTTGAAATTCACAGTAAGTAAGCCTTTAATCAGCAATTACACTTAATAAACATATAGACACATGAAGAATCAAATATCAGTATCACTGTTTACCCATGTGCAAAACTGATTGAAGCAGTTCCTACTACTTCACTGAACATTCAGAATTGTATGACATCTACCCAATTCTACCTTTACATATCAGAACAAAGACATATGTAATTTAAAAAACTTATGTCAGTCTCTAAATATTAGCAAACATGCCCCTTCTGAGTGTCATTTTTATCTAATTCAACATCATTTGCCTGGTATAAATTTTAAATATTTCAAAAATAACAAACAACAAAAAAAAGATGAAAACACCTGCACAAAAGAATGTCCAATTGAACTAGTAGACCAAAAAAATAAAAGAAGAAAGAAAGAAAAAAGAAAAGAAAAAAAAAGTAAACATGGCACAGTAGGAGAATAAAGCTTCTGGGGAAAGAAAGCAAAGCTGTGTGACAGATGGAAAGGTCTCAATGGATGAATGGTACTACTACAAATAAGTAGCAGGCAGCCAGAGGGAATCAAATAATGATTATGGAAGAAAAATGAGGGTTAAAAAAGATGAAAAGAATGTTTTGACTCAAGCTAAAGATTCTATATTAATAAAATTTCCTATTTTTAAAATATATTTAATTACACACCCACAAAAGGTAGAAAATAATTCTTGTCAAATAGGGTAGGCAGCTGACAAGTGAACCAGTATAGACAATATAAAAGCTCAACATGTCCTTGGAGAGGAAGGAATGCATTCCACAATTTGTACTGGCATGCCCCCAAACCTGAACAGATTACTTTCTGACGATCAATATCTGTAACCACCAGAGGCCTGTTAGAGAGTTTTTAAAAAATCAGCTTCAAAGAGACCTGGTCCCCAGCTTACATTTTATTTTTGCCAGTGGGTGCTGAGGTAAGAGCTTTGGACAAGGCTCATTTTTCTTCTCTTTATAAGGCTGTGTATTGAATATGAAGCACCCTAGCATGTTCTCGGGCTCCAGTCAGCTGGATTCAGGCCCTGTTTATAGATACTGTGAAAGAGGACCAATCCCCTCACCAACCTGAAATCAGCCTTTGCACATCCAACTCAATGAAAAATGCTGGCCACACTTTAGCTGGGTTTTCAATAGTAGGTGCTTATTCATCAATATGATTTTAGTTTCAAGTAAAAATGGAGTATTTTAAGTGGTGTTGTAGTTACTTGACTCAAAAACCTAGAACATTTCTTCCCTTCCCATTTCTGTAATATGCTCAAATATTAGTGAATCAAAGCAGTGGTTTCCCTAACATTTTTCTACCTATAATGAAATAATTAAAAATCTATTTCTAACAGTGGAGCATATTAAACACAAACAGCATAAAAATCCCCCACATAGTTTCCTTTTGTTTTACCAACTGTAGAACAACTCACTTCAATCTATAACACTCTAGTTTTAGACACTCTCTTGTTAAATTGTACATCATCAGTTCTGTTTAGGCATTGTGTACATTCTACCCGCCTCTCAGCAACTGATAACACACACTATCAAGTGAACAGCTCTGAGAGGTCCCGTAGCAAAGAATCTATTTATTTATTTTAAGCCCAGCATCTCCCAAATGGATTTGAATTAGGAGTTATTTAAAATCCTGAAAAACTTTAGGGTACATCCATCTGGAGTTTGCCAAAATTCTGCCCTGGGTTTCACTCAACTTCATTTGATCATTTTCCTCTTGACTAAAATAATTTTTTCTCAGTATTGAACACGAAAACTATTAAGAAGGCAGAGAATGATATTTATCCCACTTCTCATTTAAAATCCACAACTTGTCTATCTGAATTAACATTCACAAGGTAGAAAGTAACAGAACGGGAAGAGAAAAGCCTCTCTTATTGTAAGGATGCATCCTACCCCTCTCTGTTCAATGCTTCTCCACCTCCAAGTGATTGTGTTATTAAAAGCAAACTCAAGGATGATGGATGAAAAGAACAACTGCAGCCTTTAATCACAAGGCTCTAGCATTTCAACAGCATTGGTAGGTGTAGGGAGTAGTGAAATCATTGGAGACTTAAACAAATGGATTACAAAAGGTCCTGAAATGAGTTGCTGGAGAGATTTCAAAACAGGAAGCTGATTAACTAATGCACAAAATGCAAATGGACTCTTCCAATCAATAAAAGAAAAGTGTACAAGTATAATATCTGGATTGGGATATTTAAGCAAAGTAGGCAAATAATCAATCTGAGAGGGTCCATATTTATAAAATTTGGCAACATTGTATAAATTTCAGACTGTTTTATTCTTTATCTTTTCCATCATTATTCCCATAAGATGTTCTGCAAAAATTCAGTCAAAGTAAATTTCAAGAACAATGCATATGTTATCTCATACTTGAACATTCTTACTGTAAATAATCATAATAAAGGTTCTGAGAAGTCCTGCAATGCAAAAGAGTTTCAATCTCTGCTTGAGTTTTTCTCCAACCTAATTGACTGGGGAGCCATATTTACATAGTAAACCTATTAAAGTCCTAAGGCTTATTTAAGAAATAGTTTTCCACTGTTCCCTACAACAGATTATGCTCATAAAGCTATGGAAATGTAGAAAAATTTACAGTGGTTGGGAGAGGGTCAACTGGTAATATATTAAAGCAGCAATTCTCTAAGTGTGCTCAAGGAAGTCTTAGGCTTCCCCAAGACCCTTTTAGAGAGCCCATGAGGTCAAAGCTCTTTTAATAATATTAAAATTTCATTTACCTTTGCGCTCGCATTGCCTCACAAGTGTACAAAGGAATCTTCCAGAGCCTTTATTACATGTGATGATGTTACCACTCTGACAGTTTATAACAAGAGTATTTGGGTATTTTGTATTTAAAAAATTCTTATTTTTAATTTCTCATGCAAATAAATATTGCTAGATACAACTCACATGAACCAAAGCTTTTTGAAGTGTTCAACACATTTTAAGAGTTAAAGAGGGTCCTGAGACCAAAAAGTTTAAGAAATGCTATTTAAAGTAAACATAGGTCTGGATGTTTTCTTAAAAAAAGGTGGGAGACTACCATGGAGTTTGAAAGTTTGCTTCCAAAAGTTACTTCTTCCTATTTTATTAAGCTTAGGATTAATGAGAGAGGGCACTCTATGTACATATTTTACTGACCAATATACCCTTCAGCACCTCCAATATGACAATGAATTCTGTTAGTCCGGAATTAAAAATAGCATTGGTATGAGCGAAGAAAGAAATGCATTTTAGCTACCTATTGTTTAAGCACTTTAATTTATGCCAGGCACTGAGCTGGGTAAACACGCATGTACCAGACAGTTTGTACTCTACCTTTTTGGTGAGAAAGCATCTGTGACTTTAATTACAGATACAAAAATGTACCTGATTCCAAACCTATAGTTCTTAAAGATAACAGTTCATTTAAAAGATGAGTAAGACAGCAACCTCTTAAAATTAGTCTAATTTGTTGTATATAATTTCTCAGTTGAGTCTTATTAGAGATCATTAAGTAAGTATTTTTGGATCTCATGCAATTTTTATTATATATATATATATTTTTTTTTTTTTTTTTGCTGAGGAAAATTCACCCTGAGCTAACATCCATGCCAGTCTTCCTGTATTTTTTTAGTATGTGGGCCACGAGCACAGCATGGCCACTAACAGAGCTGTGTAGGTCTGCACCCAGGAACTGAACCCAGGCCACCAAAGTGGAGCATGCTGAACTTCACTCCTAGGCCACCAGGGCTGACCCATCATGCAATTTTTCTTAGTTAGCAGGCATGGGTATGGAGCATCACACTAAGTGATGAGAAACAAGACAGATTTTACTATCCATTATCCTCAAGCTACTTGCTTTATGGCATGAATCCTTGGTAGCTATACCCTCTTTTGAGAGTGGTAATTTGCTTGAAGGAAATTAGATAAAATGGGAACTGTTCTAAGACTATTATCTACAAATTTCTTAAACATATATCAGACAAATAAAGTCCATGATTAGAAATTATGAGACAGCACACATAAAACCACGGAAAGGGCAGTATCACATAAAAGCTCTATTTACTGTACCAATGCTGAGAGGTCATTCATCTGAAAAATATAAATTAAGCACCTATTGTATGCCAGGCACTAGACTAGACTCTGAGAAAATACTGATGAATCACATGGGTAAGAACCTTTCCTTAATGGGGTTTTAATTGAAGAGATATACACAATAAGGTCAAATTTCAGGAGCATGCTGCTATTAGCTCAATAGGAAATACCTAATCCCGGGACATTAGAGCAGCATTCTCTACTCCAAATGGTGACATCCAATCGAAACATGAAGTATTAGGAAGAGTTAACGAGGCATAAAGTGTGATGAAGGATGTTCAAAAGCCTAGAGGTCAGGGAGAACAAGACACATTCAAAGAACTAACAGAAGTAACTACAGTGGGACTGTGGAGTGTGTATGTGGGTGGGGGCTGACAAAGCAGTAAACTTAGGGACAAGTCTCACTCACCCTGCAGGCCATGCTAAAGAGGTTGGATTTTATTCTAACAGCAACTAAAGCCATTGAGCTGTTTTAAATAAGAGAGAACCATTATCAAGTTTGAGTTTCAGAGAGATCACTGGTTACTTTTTGGAGAATCATTAGGAAGAAGGCATGATTGGAAGCAAGGAAATCAATTAACAGGACATTGCACCATCCTTGAAAGGGACAATAATCATGACCTAAACTGATGTAAGAAGAGAGACAAGAGGATCACTATAAGATTTAATAGAATGCTAAATCAATAGAAATTAGTGATGAGATGTTAAAGGGAGAGAGAGAATTGAAGAACAACGCGTAGGTTTTTAGGCTCGGGTTAATGAGAAAAGGAACACAGGTGGCAGAAAATCTAAAGGGAAACATGAAGAACTGTTTTGGATATACTGAGTTTGATGTGACTTTGGGAAATACAGAAATGGCCAATAAGCAATTGGATATTCAGATCTGGAGCTAGAAAAGACAAAACTTCTAGAATAAACATGTAAATGTGAGCGTCACTGACATGCAAATGGTAATTTAAGTAATAGAAGTGGATGAGATCTCCAGGAAACAGTGTGGGGTGAAAATAGGAGAGGGCTCGTAACCAAGCCCAAAGTATAACAATAAGGAAATTGGTGATATGATAATCATTTTCTAAAACATTCAACATGATTTCCTAATGCAAAAAGCATCCCTTATGTGTATGTAAATAAAGTCAATGTTTACGAAAAGCTCCATTTCTCTGTCTTCTTTTTATTTCTATATCCTCCTCCCACCCTAAACAAGGCACACAGCAATCTGGGATCTTGAACAAGTACTGTCTGGTGTTGTTGAATGCTTACTACAACCCAGACTTGATATTAAGCATATTCCTTTCATTATCTCAAGTCATAGTACCATATGTAAGAGGTACTATTACTATCTCTGTTGTAAAATTAAGACACAGATGTAGAGTCATTAAGTAACTTGTGTATGGTCACACTGTTACAAGTAGTGAAGTTATGAAGTATAGAAAAAAATTAAGAAGAATTAGATGGATCTGAAGAATAGTGGAAGATCCAGGGGCCTGTTTTCAAAGGAGTACTTAGACATCCTGATATTTAGAATGAATTGGATCCTAAACGACCTTCACTTTTCGCATCAAACTTAGACTGTGGTGCCTAATATTACTGTGCAAACAGTTCTTGGAACTTGGCTTAGGTTTACAGCTTTCCTCCACGTTCCCAGGAACCTAGCTATGTGGTTAAGTTGTCTGAATCCCTGGTTTATACATTTGTTTTCCTTTAATAAGCTCAGCATTACTTGAAGTTTCTGTTCTTCAGCCCCAGAAAGTGCATTTTGTACTACTGGCTAATCCCAGATCCCATCCACAGTGAAAAGTGAAATATATATGAAAAGAAATAAAATCTTATGCTTATTTCTATGTACCTACTTGGTGATGGGACAGTAAGAATATCTTGTAAATCATTTTGGGAGGGATCTGGTTTCAGAGTTATTTTCTATTTGTATCTTTGATATAACAAAGTGGCATAGAACATGATGAACTCTCTCCATGAGGTCATTCTCTGTTCACCATGTATAATTATCCTGGCAGCAATCAAGTTACAAGTAGCTTCTCAGTAACTCTAGACATCAGTTGATAATTAGATAATGTCTATATTTTTTAAAAGAAAAGGATTCTGGTCCAAATATTCTATACTCAACCAAAATTCCATTTAATAAAGAAATAAATCCTTAAGCATGAAAGCTCTTAAGGAGAATAATAACCATGAACTCCTCTTCAAAAAAGTTCACAGTGTGTTCCAGCTGATTAAGATTAATATATATAGATACCTTAAGAATCATGTTAAAGAAATAGTGGGAGCCACAAAACTAGTTTTAGAAAAGAGAGAGACGGGGGCTGGCACGGTGGTGCAGTGGTTGGGTTCATGTGCTCCACTTCAGCGGCCCAGGCTTCGCAGGCTCAGATCAAGCCATGCCATGGCAGCATCCCAGATAAAATGGAGGAAGATTGGCACAGATGTTAGCTCAATAACAATCTTCCTCAAACAAAAAAAAAGACGAAGATTGACAACAGATGTTAGCTCAGGGCCAATCTCCCTCACAAAAAAAAGAGAGAGATAACATCTAAATATCAACCTTTTTTTGTTTTGTTTTGTTTTTTTAAAGATTTTATTTTTTCCTTTTTCTCCCCAAAGCCCCCCGGTACATAGCTGTGTATTCTTCGTTGTGGGTTCTTCCAGTTGTGACATGTGGGACGCTGCCTCAGCGTGGTCTGACAAGCAGTGCCATGTCCGCGCCCAGGATTCGAACCAACGAAACACTGGGCCGCCTGCAGCGGAGCGCGCGAACTTAACCACTCGGCCACGGGGCCAGCCCCTAAATATCAACCTTTTATTGACAAAAACTACAGTGTGAAAGAAAGGAATCATTAATTGCATGTTAAGTGTTTTCATCTTTTAAGGTGGGGATGTAGGAGGAATCAATAGATATTATTTCTAACTTACAGAAGAAGAAATTAAAATATGTCAACAAAAGTTCTAGAAAACACGGGGCCGGCCCAGTGGCACAGTGGTTAAGTGAGCACCTTCCACTTTGGCGCCCAGGGTTCGCCGGTTGGGATCCCAGGTGCGGACATGGCACCTCTTGACAAGCCACGCTGTGGCAGGCATCCCACATACAAAGAAGAGGAAGATAGGCATGCATGTCAGCTCAGGGCCAGTCTTCCTCAGCAAAAAGAGGAGGATTGCTAGCAGTTAGCTCAGGGCTAAGCTTCCTCAAAAAAATAAATAAATAAAACAAGAATGGATTTAAAAAAATAAAAGATAGCCTGAAACCTGTGGGAAATTAAGACAAACATATCAGATATGACATTTGATGACAAAAATTTCCTTCAGTAGGAAAAAAAACTCAGAAAAAATAAAAAACAAAACTCAGCCATGTAATTTTTATCCAAGCCATATCTAAAACAAAAATAGGAAACTTAAAAAATAAAAGAATAAGTAAATATCCAGACAAAAGCCAACAGTAGAAAATTAAAAGTGGAAATGAGAAATAGAGCTGCTTTCTACATTTAAGACATATCACAATGTGCACACTCTGTCTCTTCTTCTGGAGTGCTGAGGACATGGCAGGTGAATCTGGAGCAGCCCAGCAGACAGGACAAAAAAGTTCAGCAGCTACCAGTTGAAACCAGAGAAAGGGCTGAGGACAGGCCTATGGACTACAGTGAGGAAGGCGACAACTGAGAACCCTTTACCTCTCGCCCTGATGTTCCTCTCCCCAAATTAGACTCTTGAGGGAGAGGAGAAAAGCCCTGAGCTGAAACTACATTTCTGGTATCCATCGTATTAGGACCCATGACAGACAGTAAGTCTAGTTATAGATTTAAAGAATCGCATTTATTACTCATCTTCAATTGTGAACTGTGATGAATACCCTCCAGTTTAGTTATTATTAGTGTATCATTTAATTAACATCTTTATTATGAAGAAAAAGAAACATAATACAGGGAAATCAAGGAGAGAATATAGGGAGAGCAACACTTGCTTATATTGTAATGTAACCTTTTTTGAATAGAACTTGAAGTAAAGAATGAAATTAGGTTTTTATCTAAATTGAGGATGCCTTTTTGAACCCAATTAGATGCAATACTGCATTGTAAAAAAAAAAACAAAACTATTCAGCTTATATAACACTTAGAAGGTGTACTTAACAGAAAGAGATCTTGAGAATTTGAAATTCAATCATTCTAAACATGATCATAATGAATAAAGTATCTACATCTATATGGTGATGGAAAGTTGCAATTCAGCTACATTCTCTTGTTCATAAATTAGTTGACGACACTGAAATGGCAAAGTTCTTACTACTCGGTGCTTGTTCTGGGAACAGTTAATATACAAGGAACGTATCTTAGTCAGGGTTCTCCTGAGAAACAGAACCAATAGGACATAAATATTGAGAGAGAAAGAGAGAGAGAGAGAAAGAGAGATTGATCTCTTTTTAGGGAATTGGCTTATGTGATTGTGGAGGCTAGCAGGTCTAAAACCTGCAGAGTAGCCAGCAGATTGGAGACCCTGTGAAAACTTGATATTGCAGCTGGGGTCCAAAGACAGACTGCAGGGAGAATTCCTCTTCCTCAGAGAATGTCAGTTTCTTCCTCTTAAGGCCTTCAACTGATTGGACAAGGCCCACCCACGTTATGGACTGTAATCAGCTTTACTCGAAGCTATTATCTAAAGTTAATCTCATCTAAAAAATACCTTCACAGCAACACCTAGACTAGTGTTTTACCAAATATCTGGGTAGCGTGGCCCAGCCAAGTTGACAAATAAAATTGACCATTACAGAAGGCAAAAATAATTTGCGAAAGAATCAGAAATGAACATAATAAATCCTAACATAAAAGGTCAGTACCTCAGAAACTGAACCTCAGAAAGTATAGAAAAGTAATAATAAGACATATAGAAATACCAATAATTCCTTATAATTATATAGGACTTTTTTTTTAACTTACAAAGCATTTTCACAAGTTTGTTTAAAGATGTATGATTATTAGATGCTTAAGGCAGAAGTTCTCAACTTTTCCCCACATATGAATACAGGCTTTGCATTTGAGTTCAACTCGTTGCAAGAACATTTCTCATTTTATTCTAGTAGCGTGAATTATGAAGGAAAAGGTCTATTTAATCAATAGGCAAATAGAAGCACAGGGATACTAGATAATATCTCCAGTGTCTCCCAACAGAGAGAATTTAAGCACAAATTCTTTGACTATTAAAGAAGTCATTGTTCAACTCTACCTCTACATTCAAGCAAGGTAGGCATGGCAGTTGAGGGAATCAAGTCAACAAATAATTTTTGAACAAGCACTGTGCAACAGGAGTCCAAAGGGGAATAAGAACGACATGGTGCTTCATCTTGGGGACTATGCAGTCCACTAAGGGGGACAAGCTGGTAACTGGGTGCTAAGGGTTTGAAGAGGAAGGAACTTAACTTGGCCTGAATAGGTTCAGAAACAACGTCTCAGAAGATACTCTTTCTAATCTGAGTGTTGATGGCATGCAGTAGTTAGGCAAAAAGTTGGAGAGGGAGAGTGGCAGAGGAGAGGGTATCTTGGTAGGGGTGGCAGCATAAACAATGGCATGGTGAGTGCAGAGTGAGGGAGTACATTCAGTTCTAGATGCCCACGGGCAAGAGGACACACAGAGTAGAGAAAGTTGAGGCTGGAGAAGTTCAGGGATAGGGAATGGAAGATCTCAAATCTTCCTATCAACTGACTGTGAAATAAAGTTGGTGAAAAATATCAAGAAAATAGATTTAGGCCTTAGGCATGTTACTCCTGTAGGATTGCAGAGAAGACTTTCGAAGTTGCAAAGACTAGAGGCAGAGAGACCATTGAGGTTTTGCAGTTGTACAACCATAGTAGCCCAAACTGAGGAGAAGCAATCCTTCTGGCCTACTAACTTATACATTGAAGCTCTCCCATCACTTCCAGAAGTTACCATCTCAGGAGAGGAAAAGGTAGGGAAGCCAGTAGGAGCTTAGTAGTATTCTAAGTATTCTTAGTATTCTAAGTAGGAGAATTAGAAGAGTGAGTTACATAATTTCTGGTAATGATAATTACTGGTTACCAATATTGATCATTTAGAACCTCAGTAAAAATTTGAACAGATTATTGCAAGAGAATTAGCAAAAGTGAGGGTGGAGCTGAACAATTAGAAGCAAATAATACTTGGGGAAACATCTGATGTAGATACTGGACAAGAGTTTTAAAATTATAATTTGCATTAAAGAATTAGGGAGTAAATCATTGTAAAATATGAGAAAACTATTAAAAATAGATTATGTGAAAGAAATAAGTCCTTAGAATAAAATAGCATGAGTGCCTAAAGATAACCAATCATATCAATCTAATCCCTGAAGCATGCCACTCTTTATAGCTTGCCTCAGGTAGTTACCTTATAGACTTTAAAAAATTTTTTTAAAAAAGGAAAAATTAGGGGCTGGCCCCGTGGCCGAGCGGTTAAGTTCGCGCGCTCCACTGCAGGTGGCCCAGTGTTTCGTTGATTCGAATCCTGGGCGTGGACATGACACTGCTCATCAAACCACGCTGAGGCAGCGTCCCACATGCCACAACTAGAAGGACCCACAACAAAGAATATACAACTATGTACCTGGGGGCTTTGGGGAGAAAAAGGAAAAAATAAAATCTTTAAAAAAGGAAAAATTAAAAAGAAGCACTTAGTCATCACTAGGTCCAGATTAACACCCCCACTAAGAAATACGATTAATTACTAAGTGGAAGAAATACAGAATTTTTTAAGGGGAAAACATTTGTTTCTGATATCTTCCCCTCATAAAAAGGGGTCTGAATTGACATGAACATACCCAAGGCAAAGTCTGAAAGAACTAAATAGATAGAAGGAGACTGTCTCTCCTGTCTATTTACCTTAGATTCAAGACCGATGGTCTGAAGTGTATTTCAAAGGGAGTGCTAAGTTCCAGCAGGTATTAAGTTAGAAATTAAGTTAGCTACTAGTAAAATTGTTTCAGTTAGGTAGTTCTCAATGGGAAAGTAGATTCATGCATGACATTCCAGTGGGCAAACAGAACATTTGAAACCCACCCATGAAATCTATAATATTCCAAAAACTCCACATTAAAAACACACATATCTCAGCAAACTAGAAATAGAGGTGAACTTCCTCAACTAGATAAAGAACATCTACAAAAAACCTACAGCTAACATCATACTTAATGGTGAGAAATGGGAAGCTTTCCTGCTAAGATAAGGAACAGAGCAAGGATGTCCCTTCTCATCACTCCTTTACAACATCATTCTGGAAGTCCTAGCTAATGCAATAAGACAAGAAAAGGGAATAAAGAGTATATCGATTGGGAAGGAAGAAATAAAACTGTCTTTTTTTGCAGATGACATGATTGTCTATGTAGAAAATCCAAAAGAATCAACAAAAATATTCTAATAAAAGATTATAGTGAGGTTGCACTATATAAAGTTAATATACAAAAGTCAATTGCTTTTCTGTGTACCAACAATAAGCAAGTGGAATTTGCAATTAAAAACACAATGCCATGTACATTAGCACTCCTCAAAATGAAATACTTGGGTACACATCCAACAAAATGTGTACAAGATCTATACAAGGAAAACTATAAAACTCTGATAAAAGAAATCAAAGAACTAAATAAATGGAAAGATATCCCAAGTTCATGGAGGAAAACTCAGTATTGTTAAGATATCAGTTCTTCCCAACTTCATCTATGGATTCAATGCAGTCTCAATTAAAATTCCAGCAAGTTATTTTGTGAATATCAACAAATTGATCTTAAAGTTTATATGAGAGGCAAAACCCCAGACTAGACAACATAACAAAGTTGAGGGACTGACATTACTTGACTCTGAGATTTACCATAAACCTACAGTAATCAAGACAGTGTTGTATTGGTGAAAGAACAGGCAAATAAATCAAATGGAACAGAATAGAGAGACCAGAAATAGACACCCATAAATAAAGTCAACTGATCTTTCACAAAGGAGTGAAAGCAATACTATGGAGCAAAGATAAAATGCACATGTATGAGCTAGGAAAATTTAAGTGAATGAAATAAAGTGAAACTTTCGTAGGACTGTTTCACCTGACAAAGAGATACAGGTAAATCAAAGCCATATTAAGATTTACAAGAAAGCAAACTCAGTAGTTGCATAGCATTTCCTGTAACCCTTTAAAAATAAATGTTTCCTTAAACCATATGTCAGTCTGATACAGTTTTACCAATTCATTCTATTTTACATCCTGTAAAATTAGAAAACAGCTAGTCTCCAATCTTTACTGAAAAGTCTATGTTATGTAAGACATGTATAAGTTTACTCTCTACTTTTTCTTATCTAGTCTAAATAAAAGGAGTCCTATATACTACTTTGGTAAACAGAAGAAAATAACTTTTTTACATAAAAGATAGTCAGACATTCTATAATAAAAAAGAAGAACATACACAGCAAAAGAATTTACTGATTAAGTAGACCTACAGTGTTTTGATTACGGGGAAAGTAATTTTTTCATTTCTTAGCATATAGTAAGTACACAAAGCATTCTGAAAAAAATGAATTAATATACTGTAAATTAATAACTTGGAACTGTGCTGTGTAAATTCATCATTATCTCCATGGCTGTGATCAGCATCACCACCATCATTGTATCATGGGAGGTTACTTGTTGTGAGTCCAGCTCCTCACCTCTCCATTAGGTGCTAGAGCCAACAGTTGGCCACTGACTCCCACAATGGTTCCTACTTTTTTCCTCTATTTTGACACACCTAAGGGAAACCCACTTTCCTCTGAAAAAAGAGTGGCTTTATACAGCAAAGATTCTTGGGGCCGGCCTGGTGGTGCAGAGGTTAAGTTTGCACATTCTGTTTCTCGGTGGCCCAGGGTTCACTGGTTTAGATCCTGGGTGTGGACATGGCACTGCTTGGCAAAAGCCATGCTGTGGTAGGCATCCCACTTATCAAGTGGAGGAAGATGGGCATGGATGTTAGCTCAGGGCCAGTCTTCCTCAGCAAAAAGGGGAGGATTGGCAGTAGTGAGCTCAGGGCTAATCTTCCTCAAAAAGAAAAAAAAGATTCTTGTGTTTTCTTCATCTTAAAGGCAGTGCTTTCAATGTTTTCTCAATCATAATATTTGCTATGAGGTTTTGTAGATATTCTGTATCAATTTTAGACCGTTCCATTTGTTCTTAGTTTACTCTGAGTTTCTATCTTGTTGAATCTCATCAAATACTTTTTGTATCTGAAGATAAGATCCTATGATTTATCTCCTTTAAGGTGTTAACGTTGTAATTATACTATGGATTTTCTAATCTTAAACAATCTTGTATTTCTAGAACAAATCTAACATGACTTAATGTATAGTTTTTATACATTACTGGATTCAGTTAGTTTAGGAATTTTTGCTTCTATTTTCATGAGTAATCAGCCTATAATTTTCCTTTCTTATACTGATTTCCTATGAATTAAATTTGATAAATGAATTTTTAATAATTTATCCATTTTACATATTTTTAAGTTTAATGATATAAAAGTAGTCATCAGTATCTTACTCTATGTTTAATTTCTTCTATATCTGTAGCTATAATCCATTCACTTAGACTTTATCTGGTATATATTTTGTCCTCCTTTGACTTTCACATTTCTTTATCTATAAATGTGTCTCTTGTAAACAGTATACAGCTAGATTTTTTTAACAGTCTGAAAATCTTTGTTTTTTAACTGGACAGTTTAATCCATTTACATTTATTCTATTATATTTTCTATTTGTCCCACTATTTCAGTATTTCTTCCATCTCCCATTCTGCCTTATTTTGGAGGGTTTTTTTCTTTTGTAACAAAGCAGGAATATCATAATATGTAAAAGTATGTTTTATAAAATAATCATAACTGGTACTCTACATTGAGCACTTTATATACATTATCCCATTTAACCTTACAAAAACCATGGGATATAGTCCCTATTATTCCTGTTTTACAGTTAACAAAACTGAAGTCAAAGTTATAAATTAATTTGTGCAAATTCAATTGGAAAAAACAGGGTTTGCATCAGTTCTATTTGATTGTAAAGCACAAGGATTTACCTACCTTTATAAAACAAAATCAACAAAAACATAATCTAATTAGAAGGGTGTAATCTAGAATCAACAAGAGATAAAAGTGCTAGAAGAAGACAAATTCAAATCAACAGTATAATTCTCAATTATTTCCACCCTTGTGTTCAAAATTAAATATCTTAAAACTTCTTTCTTGATTTGACCATAAGAGGTAAATACCTTCCTTTAAGACTTAAATAATGAATGAACATGCTGGCAGAGCCGGCTGCTTATTTTTAATTTTGTATCCAGATCCAATTCCAACTTGTGTGTGTGTCTGGGAGGGGAGGTTTCCTCACAGCAACAACTCAATTCTGACATTATCTACCGGGAAACAGGTTCAAATTCCACAGGTTAAGGGTTCAGTCCTACAAGGCCACCCCTCCAACACACTTCAGATACCAATTGCAAGTGCAGGTGGTCACCTGTGCTTTTGACCCCTCAGCTACAGACGAGAGGCTCCCATGACCACACCCTCGGACTTCAGAAGCTGGGTGCAAGTCCAGGTTATTACCTCTGTACTTCTGACCAACTGACTATAAATCAGAGGTTCCCATGACCCCCTCCTTGGGTTTCATTAATTTGCTAAAGCAGCTCACAGAGCTCAGGAAGCTCATTTACTCACTAGATTACTGGTTTATTATAAAAGGATGTAATTCAGGAACAGCCAGTTGGAAGAGATGCATAGAGCAAGATATGGGGAAAGGGCAGTAGCTTCCATGGCCTCTCCAAGCACACCACTCTCCCAATCTTCATGCACTCACCAACCTAGAAGGTCTCTGAATCCTATCCTGTTGGGTTTTTATGGAGGCTTCATTACATAGGCATGATTGATTAAATCATTGACATTGGTGATTGGACTCCATCTCCCACCACTCTCCCCTGCCTGGAGGTGGTGGGGGAGGGGTTGGTGAGAGGGAGTGGAACTGAAAGTTCCAAGCTTCAATCACATGGCTGGCTCAAGTGACAACCAGCCCCCATCCTTAAATGCTTTCCAAAAATTACTTAATTAACATAACAAAAGATACCTCTATAGCTCTCAACACTTAGGAAATTCAGAGGGTTTTAGGACCTATGAGCCAGGAACCATGGACACGAAGACCAAATATATATGAGAAATAGATAAGAATGACAAAATACATATTTTTATTAGAAATCATAGTATCACAATGTTATTAATATTTTAACCCTTATTTTGGCCTATTATTTGGAATATATTAAAAAATGTGAATTGAATTCAAGCCCTGCCTTTCCCCATATTTTCTTTTGGTAAGCATTGCCTATGCATCTGTGTTTATAATTAGCCTTTGCCAAAGTACACCATAATTTTATGTAATAATCTTGTTAAATCATGATATGTGTGCTCAAGCAATAGGGTATCTGGGGTTTGAATTTGCATGCTATTTATTTCTCAGATAAAATCTTTCTACTCTAAGAGTAACTCACAAGGTAGAAATACCTAGTTTCTAGATTCTTGGCTTAATCACCGAGCCTGTATGAAACTGTTGAATAACACAAGAATGACATTCCCTTTAGAAAATGGAACCAAAGTTTCACCTTGGGATGAGCATAGTGTAACAACCACATTTGAAGTAACCTGAAATGGTCGTCACCTTCATTTTGTGAGTTTAACTATAACATTCCAAAACCACATTGGAATCTATGTAATTATAGAGAAATAAAATTGTTCTAATTTTAAGTGATTAATATTGTAATATTGACATTGTAACTATTCAACCTTTACAGATTCTATATTTATGCAGTTGTGCAATAGATGCCATTCTCCCACCTACAATATTCTTCTTGATTTTTTTCCATAAATGATAACTGTGAAACCCCTCAAAGCCTTCTTTAATAAACTACCCAACTCTGACTCCTCTTTTACTCTCTTTTTTGAACTTTTAATTTTCATTTCTATGATATTTTCCACTTTTTCATATATGACATTCTAAATATTCTTACACTGCAGCGCGTATTTCATCTCCTCAGACGAATTGTAAACTCCTCAAAGGCAGATGCCTTATTTTCTATTCTATTTTACTACCTATTATCTTGAAGTACAACTAGAGAGAGAGTTACAGTGTTTTCCTACCATTTTGTGTTTATAGCATGCTCTGGAATATTCAGTTTTGGCTGATATCTTGAAAGATGAAATGAATCAAAATTACCCTCCATTACCCAACAATATTTAGAAAATACTCATGACTATAAGATACCAGTAACTCATGTAGGCTCATGAAAAAGACTTTACTACCACACCATTGGCTTGGTCACTTTTACTTGTGTTGCTGCTAGAGAAGAACGGTTTATTGAGTGGATTGCATTTTTTTTTACAAATGAATGGAGTCAGTTTCCTCCATGTGAACATAAACATAAGATCCTTCTTGGCACTGACAATTTTTTGCCTTGCCACTTCTCTCCTACCTCCAGGAAATGGCACATACTCTACACTGTGGTGTGATGGGCCCACCTCAGTTGTCTGTGTAAGAGAAGGTCATATCTTTTTTTGTAGAAAAATAACCTTTCCATATTGATTCAAACATGGTAATACATGGCACATCTTTAAGTTCCACACACAGGGTGAGAAGTACTGTCAATTGACTCTACAAAAGCATAAACCAGAGCAAAATTTTTGCACTTAAGAATATTAAAACCTCAAATAAGAAAACTGTGTAAAACTGTAAAGCACTCCAACCAACATACAGCTGTACTCTGAGCAATATAAGAGTAGAGGTGTTTTAGACCTAATATACAGAGTTCTAGGTGTAATTCTGTTAAGCAGCTTTACATTTTGCCATTAGAACTATTTCCCTTCTATGTTAAGCTTTAATATCCTTTCAAATGCATCAGTGTGTCCCCAGAACAGACTCTCACAGACTCCCGCCTGCTTTGAATATTTCCATTTTAATAACAGCTTCAGATCTTCACTCAGAGCTTTATATACCCCTTACTGTCACAGAGGCTTGTGAAAGACAGAAGGAAACAGCTCGTCATCCACAAAAGTCATCCAATGTACAGTTGTTTGCTTTAGAATACAACCCACAGGAAAATTAAAGGGGAACATCATTTACATTTGATTTTCTCTATCCTTTGTGCTCATGTCTGAATAATTCCAGAGGAATTTTCTAAGTCCCTGTAAGGACTGCTTAAATCTTTTCCTTTCTGAGAGTGACTACAGTTCCATGCTGAAAGAGCTAAGGTCTCTCTCTCAGACTTCAGAAGGGCAGAGTAGAGGCAGGAATGGTTTAGACCTTCATGGCATGAGGTCTTATAATCAGACTTGCTATTCAGTGGCACAGCAGCTCCGAGGTAAGAAATACCAGTTCACCAAAGCAGCAGAGTTGAAACAAGTTTTGTGACAGGGGTGATAGTTCTTCAGCCTTGTCTAAAAGCAAAAGGGAACATTTTCTGTTGTGTGAAATTTCTCATCATATCCATAACCACTTAACAGAAAGCTTGACGAGTTCAGGACAACAGTAATTTTGGAGTGAGGGGAGAGGGATAACTTAGAGCAAACTGGAAGAATAGTCCAGATACAACCTTGAAGACCTATGAGGCTTTTCATGAAGAAAATTAAATACAAAATTCTAACAGGTAAGAATGATTGTGAAGACAACAAGGAGAGGTGGGGTGTGGGGAGGGGGGGAGGAACAATAAACTATCAGAAGACAGAGAGCCTGAGCACATGTGTATTTTGTTCATATTGCTTAGGTACGAGTACCATCCCATTTCATATTCCACCTTCGAAAAATGTGACTTGTCAAAGATGGTAAACTCTCTGTTCTCTTACTGCGTCTTGGTTCATTTAAAATTGCTAATGAAAGTACAACAAGGCAAAACTACATATTCTTAGCTGATCTCACTCTGACACACTCTCAAGAACAAGAATAATGTTCAATATTACAGGACTGGGCTCCAACCTAAGTGGTGGTTTGAAACTAACTTAGTGCATCACTCATTTTGATGACAATGACTCATTTGAAGGATTTAATTCTCTACCACACACTAAATGATTCCAAAAGGTCTTATCTGATTGGTTTTATTTGGTAAGCTGAAAACTTTGAATAACTATTCATTTCACTTTAATCGGTGCATGTCCTTGAACAGTTGAGTATCTTCTTTTTTTTAATACATACTCATTTGGTATTTTGATTATTTGTTGTATCTAAACAACCAAATCAGGAATGATTTCCTTAATTCCTAATGTTAATAACCAGTTGCTTGCCACTTTTCATACTGATATAATTCCAGAAGCTCCAGATCAATACATTCTGAACAAAATTTCTCAGTTTTATCCCTAATTCTCTTCTTTCTTGTCTCTTCCTATTAATAATGCTTTATTGTCCCAGTATCTCAGGCTTAAATCCTTGGAGTTTCCTTTGACTCCTCTCTCTTAAACAAATCTCACATTTTAAGTTCATAATTCTTTCTTCCTCCTCTTTTGTATTCTATTTCTTTTATGTTCTTTCAACTAGTAGTAAAGCAATGGTCTTCAAAGAACACAAGATGATCTACTGAGGGAAGACAGAAAACGTTAGGATCTCTACTTTTAAAAAAAACCTTTTTTCTATTTTTGAATGTATAGATAGATAAATAGAGATAAATATATAGTAAATATGATATATATATGGAGAGAGAGTGAGTTTTACTTTCCTGCTAAGGATATCCAATTTAGAACATCTCCCAGTCAAGGTATAAGCCCTCTCCTTCTCACCTGGCTTATTGCAATAGCCTCTGGTTTTCTATCTCGAGTCTCAGCTCTAATTGAACCAGGCAAGACAATATTGATTGGACATCTGGTGCTCTTTGACCCAGTTCTTTGCTCTTACCATTTTCCTGACCTGAAGTATCCTTCCCACTCCACTGACACCTGTCCTATCTTAACTCACCCTTTTGGACTCAGTTCAGATGACTCCTTTTTAATCTTCTACATGAAGTGACATTTTCCTTCTCTGAAAATCCATGGCAGAGATGTCATACCTCTGTTATGGCAGGCTTCACAGTTAGTATAGTTATTTCTTTTTATGTATTTGCCCAAGCAGTCAATTATGAGCTCCTTAGAGAGAGAGTCCCTGTTTCTACACTTCCATACCCACAGCATAGCTAGTACTGTGCCTTACACATAGTAGGTACTCAATAAACATCTATTTAATTAAGTATTTAAAATTATGAATAGCAATGTCCTTAACTTCCTCTAAGTTGCATTGCTGTTTGTGTTTTCTTAAGACTATTTCTATTTTTAACTACAGTATATACTTGGTAAAGGATCTTACAACTCTCTAAATTAGCCCATGGTGATTACCCCTACTGTGCAATTTACCACTATTTTATTAAAGCAAGATTAAAGATAATACTTCATTGGAAGAAGTAACAGCGGCATTAACCTCTATTTACCTTGACATAATAAAGCTTTAATAAAACATGGGCAAATTGCATTGAGGGGGATAATTATTCTAACATAAAATTTAAAGGGAACTTAATTTCTTATTCTGCATGTTTAGTGCCTTAAGATTAGTGTCATTAATGTCCTTTTTCTCATTTATAGAGGATACATAAAAATATTCAAGCCTCTCCAATTTGTTTTCTTATTAAATAATTCCAAATTTATATTTGAGTTCATAAACATAAGAACACAACTTTAAAATGCAACAGTTTTTCCGAAGTAAATATCCTTATAGAATGTCAGGGCAGGGAGAGTTTTGCAGGAGAGATCTTACCCCAAGCCAAAAAAACACAAGTAATCCTTGTCTAAATTTTTGAGTGTTGAATCAGAAAAGATTCTTGTTTGTTTTATATCCTCTGGCTTTATTACATCAGACAGGCTTCAAAGGGGCAGAGCACATAGGATTGAAAAATAACACAGCTGCATTTTGCAATGGAGTGTTCTGCCTCTGCCTGTGTTTTGTTGTTCATGTAATACTTTTCAATAAACAAAGATGTCAATCAACTCTCTTTGCAGCACGTCACATTTCAGATTTAAACCACTTCAGACATATCACTGCCCCAAGCTCACGCATTTAACAGATAAAAATTCAGCTTTCTGTCAAGGCAGAACGTAGTATTGATTGTAGGTGGTATTTAGGCGAGAGAGTGGCAGAACAATATTACCTTCACAGTCACATATAGTCCACTATAGAGGCATAACATAAAGTGCATTACACTCCATGTAAAAATTTCTTCTAATGCTAAGTATTGATTAATATCCATTTCCAAACACATTCCTAAGAAAGGCTTCCACATGCAGCAAATTGTGAGGGTGGCAGAGCCGGGGGTTAGGAGCACATGATAGCAATCATGAAAACTTTGATCACTTGATTTGATTCTAGTGCTTTGTAAATTAACATAATTATTCAAAAATGCTTCATTAAAAATCATGACTGTACAAGTCTTTGGTTTAATGACCCAAGTATATACCACGTGAGCTAAGCTTTAAATAAGAATGCAAACTTGGTGCTAGGCGGCTATGAGAAAGAGGTTTTTCTGAAAATCAGAGAAAGTACAAAAATACAAACTCTAAAAACCAAGTCAGGGAAAAAATCTAACTGATAGACCAGCAGTGGATGTGATGGGTTATATTTTTCTATTTATCTTCACATCTATCTGAATGTCTCTTGGGCCCACCAAAGGTTAGATTCCACGTCACTTCTAAGCTACTGGAAGATTGGCATACAATCCCCGCAAATCTCGAACTAATTACATTTGAATTTTAGGTGTCACAGCTAGTTGTGACCTTTGAAGGTTGGTAGAAAAAAGTTTGACAGTTCTTGAAGTGTTCCAAGATACTAAAAGAGGTTGTTTCAAATTAATCAAAGGAGAGAAAAGCTAAATTAATGATGCCAAAGATATTAATAAGACTACAGCTATTGGCACACACTTAATTATGTATCAGATCTCATTTAATAACGATGTCAACTGCACTTATACTGCAGGCTACATAAGGAAAATAAAGACAGCATAAAAGACACTCTATTATTTTGGTTGTTCTATTACTATTAAGTACTAACTTAGATAAAAGTGAATCATGTTTATGGGGTTAAAATATAGGGTATGAAGGAGGTGAGTTTTAAGTTAAATTAATCTGCTCCTAAATCACTCAGATTCTGAGGCATAATGGATAATTACCAAGACTCCCTGATTTTATGTAGTGCTCATGATACATGGAGTTGGTTTAAGAATAGATTGTCACTTTCCATATCACTTTTTTTCACTTTTAACAATTTATGTGGCATCATCAGAGAGACATTTCAAAGAGTTTATAACAATTCTAAAGTAGATTAAATTTTAGAGTCTAATGTATTTTCAAAATATATTTTATTTAAATCTACAGCTTTATTGCTATATATATTACATAGTTATACATATATTAAGTGCTACAGAATTAAAATGCAAACTCTCACTGATGGCCTTTAACACCAAGAAAATAGTCATTAATCTCAGAAATGTTAAATTGATCATTTGCTCTTGCACAATGAAATAGCATCAACATCAGGTCCCTGGTCACCTTTCAAGTTCACTGACAGTCTGGTGGATCTTGGCCGAGTGCCTAGATCAAATATTAACAGTATACTTGTCCAGGAGTGATTTGTGAGAGGAACAAATGACAGATGATTCACTTTAGCCCTGTTGGAAAAAAATGTAAAAGTGACCAAAAGCAACTAATCAAGTGATGTGATGTACTAGGAAAATAATTGAATGTGCAGTGGGCAGTCTCAGTAATACTTACATTACATGGCAAAAGATGGGCCAATGTAAAAACAAATGAATATTTCTAAAAAATAAGTCTAGGAGGAGAAATTAGAAAATTAAGTTTAAAACTAATAGTACTTATATAATAAACAGGAAAAAAAATTGAGACCTGAAGTTCATTGAAGGCAGAGATCATTTTTTTAATTATCTTTACTATTACAAGATTATTATAATAGTCATCTTTATATCTAACTCTTGATAAATATTTTTAATTGAGTTATTCTGGTTTTCCATGAATAAAATTTAAATATGGTGAATCTAGGTAATAACAAATAGTTCAGCAAATTTGGAGTGCAAGCGATAGGAGGAGTTTGGGTAAGTAATAAAAATAATAATGTCTGCAGATAAATTATTCTCTCTGGCTTTTTATGTCATGTCAAAAAATTCAGACTTTCTCCTATAAACAAAGAAAACTTCTGCAGGATTTTAAATTGGAGAATGACATGATCAATACTACACTTTAGAAATAGCACCATGTAGTGAGTCTACAGAGGATGAATTTAAGAAGGCAAGACTGATCATTTATGATATTACTGTGTTATTATGAAAAAAAAAGGTGATGGGGACGGCCCTGTGGCTGAGTGGTTAAGTTCACATGCTCCGGTGTGGCGGCCCAGGGTTTCGCTGGTTCAGATCCTGGGCACGGACATGGCACCACTCGTCAAGCCATGTTGAGGCAGCATCCCATATGTCACAACTAGAAGGACCTGCAACTAAGATATACAACTATGTACCAGGGGGGATTTGGGGAGATAAAGCAACAAAAAAAAGAAAAAGAAAAAGAAAAAAAGGTGATCTGAAATAAGGTATTAACAATAAAGATGGTTAAAAAGCAAGGAAGCAATCTGGTGACGTCAGCATCATGGTGAAGTGAGTTGTTTCCTTTGTCTCTCCCCTCTAAGTTACAACCAGTAGGACATCCACTGACCAATGAAGGACTCCCTGAACACCACACTAGAATGCCTGAGACATCCATAGATCTATACATCTGAAGGTGGGTGGACTGAACCTCTGGGAAGCAGTGAAACTAGAGGAGCAGCCCCAACCCTCTCCTCCAGCAGTGGTGACTCCACCATCAGCCCTTTCAGTAGCAGGGGCCACATTCACAATGTGGATGCCACTGGCAATGGCATTGGTACCCTGACCTGAGGCTCAAAAAGTGCACCAGCAACAGAGTCCAGAGGTTTCAGGAGCAGCAGCAGCATTCATGGCTCAGTCCCTAACCTTCCCCTAGCAATGGCAGATGATGCCAGTTACCTGAGTCATCAGAAAATGCAGCAGCACTTGTGGCTTAGCCTCCAACTTTCCCCCAGCAGTGGTGGGTAGCATCAGGAGCCACAGCAGTACCCATGACCCAGTCTCCAGTGGTGGCACACCCAACACTGGCCTTACCAGCAGTGGAGCTGCATACAAGACTCAGGGTACCTGGTAGCCATAGAGACACATGTGAACCCAGCATCCATGGCAGCAGTGCTGCCAGCACCCCTAAATAACCAGGGAGTGGCAGCACAGGTGGTACACATGTCAAATCCCCTGAGCCTGTGGAGAGTCCACAGAGAGCCAGTGGGGGAACATGAGACCCAGGTGACCCCAGATGCAGCAGAGGTGCTCATAGCCTAGTAACCCTGATGGCAACACCCATTACTTCAGTGATATCACAAGCAGAAACACACCAGCAACCTTGGAGGCACAAGCAGCACAAAGAAGGCACTGATGTCACTTCTGACAGGCAATGAAGAGTAGAAAGTGCATGTTCTCAGATACACCCAGAGGAAGATCAGAATCAAAGTAACAAAAACTCACCCAAATAAGAAAGGTGTTTACTACCACAAAAGTGCCAGCAGAGGAACAACTCATCAAATCCCATGAATAAATACAGTAACCTGGTAGCACAGAAAGAAAATGATTACCCTCCAGAAACCAAACTTGAAGTCATGGAAGATCATGATCTGACTGACAAGAATTCAAAATAGCTGTCATGAAGAAACTCAACAAGTTACAAGGTAACTCAGGAAGACAGTTCAATGAGCTCAGGAATAAAATTAATGAACACAAGGAGTACTTCCCCAAAGAGACTGAAACTCTTTAAAAAAAAAAAAAAAAGCAGAAATTCTGGAGCAGAAGAACACAATGAGATGAAAAATAAAGTAGAAAGCACTGGAAATAGAGCAAACCATATGGAACAGAGAATTACCAAGCTTAAAGATAGAAATCTAGAAATTATTCAGGTGGAAGAAGAGGGAGAGAACGGGGAAGGAGCAGAGAGCCTATTTAAAGAAATAAAGGCTCAGAACTTCCGAAATGTGGAGAAAGAACTAAATATACAAGTACATAAAACTACCAAACCTTCTAATTGTCTCAATGCATAAAGACCTTTCCAAGGCACATTATATTAAAACTGTCAAAAGTCAATTACAAAGAAAGAATATTAATGGTGGTTAGAGAGAAGAAAATAACTTACAAAGGGACCTCCATCAGCCTACCAGCAGATTTCTCAGTAGAAACTCTATACAGGCTAAGAGAGAGTGGAATGATATATTCAAAACATTGAAAGACAAAAACTATCAGCCAAGAATACTCTATCCAGAAAGTTATCCTTCAGATAAGAAGGAGAAATAAAGGCTTTCTGAGACAAACAAATGCTGATGGAGTTCATCACCACTAGACCTGTCTTACAAGAAATGTTGAAAGGAGCCCTCCTACCTGGAACGAAAAGGCAAAGGTATACAAAGCTTTCAGCAAGGTGATAAATAGACAGACAGAATCAGAAAATTGCAACTCTATGCCACAATAGGTTATTATACATTTAATATAACATAAGGGCTAAAGGGAAAGAATGGGTCAAAAATAACTGCAACCACTTCAATTTGATAACCAATTCACAGTACAGAAAAGCATAACTTATGGCAAGGAAAACATAGAAGGTGGAGAGGAAAAGTATGGAACTTGCATAGGCTAATGGAGATAAGATGCTATCAGCAGAAAAAGGACTATCTCATCTATGAGATCTTTTATACCAACTTCATGGTAACTACAAAACAAAAATCAGAGCAGATCACAAAACATAAAAAAAAGGGGGAAACTGAAAAATACATCATAGAAAACCACCAAACTGAAATGGCAGGCAGAAATACAAGGAAAAAGAAACAAAGGAAATATAGAAAACCCAGAAAATGAAAGATAAAATGGCAGCCTTAAGCCTTCATATATCAATAATCACTCTAAATGTAAACAGATTGAATTCATCAATCATAAGACACAGTGAATGGATGGATTAAAAAACAAGACCTAGCAAAATGCTGCCTCCAGGAAACACATCTCAGCTCTAAAGACAAACATAAGCTCAGAGTGATGAGATGGAAGATGATACTCCAAGCAAATGGCAACCAGAAGGAAGCAGGTATAGCTATACTTACATCAGACGAATAGACTTCAAGCCATAAAAGACAACAAGACCAAGAGAGACATTATATAATGATAAAAGGGACATTCTATCAAGAAGACATACCATTTATTAATATACATATATGCACCTAACATAGCAGCACCAAAGTATATAAAGCAACTGTTAACAGACCTAAAGGGAGAAATTGACAGCAACACAATAATAGTAGGGGACTTTAACACCCCACTTACATCAATGGATAGATCATCCAGCCAGAAACTCAACAAGGAAAGATTGGCGTTAAATGAAATACTAGATCAGATGGACTTAATAGATATTTATAGAACATTCTACACCAAAACAGCAGAATACACATTCTTCTCAAGTACACATGGAACATTCTCAAAGATACATCATATGTTAGGAAACAAAACAAGCATCAAGCAATTTAAGAAGACAAATCATATCAAGCATCTTTTCCAATGACAATGGTATAAAACTAGAAATCAAGCAAAAGAAGAAAGTTGGAAAAGTCACAAATATGTCAAGACTAAACAACATGCTACTGAACAACTCCTGGATCAATAAAGAAATCAAAGGGGACATAAAAAAAAAGACCTGGAGACAAATGAAAATGAAAACACAGCATACCCAAACTTATGAGATGAAGCAAAAGCAGTACTTAGAGGGACATCCATAGTGATACACGCCTATATCAAGAAACAAGAAAAATCTCAAATAAACAATCTAACAACATACCTCAAAGAATAAGAAAAACAAAAACAAAAGAATCCCAAATTCGGGAGAAGGAGGGATAAGTAAAAATCAGAGTGGAAATAAATGAAATTGAGACTAAAAAATCAATAAAAGGATCAGTGAAACTAAGAGCTGGTCCTTCAAAAGATAAGCAAAATTAGCAAACTCTTAGCTAGACTCACCAAGAAAAAAGAAAGAAGGCTCAAATAAAATCAGAAATGAAAGAGGAGAAATTATAAGGACACCACAGAAATATAAAGGATTATAAGAGAATACTATGAAAAACTGTACTCCAACTGGACAACCTAGAAGAAATGGATAAATTCTTAGAATCATGCAATCTCAGAAAACTCAGTCAAGAAGAAATAGAGAATCTGAATAGATCAATCACAAGTAAAGAGATTGAAACAGTAATCAAAAACCTCCCAAGAAACAAAAGTCCAGGACCAAAAGCCTTCTCTGGTGAATTCCACCAAACATTCAAAGAAGATTTAATACCTATCCTTCTCAAACTCTTCCAAAAAATTGAAGAGGAAGGAACACTTCCAAACTCATTTTATGAGGCCAATATTACCCTGATACAAAAACCAGATAAGGACAACACACAAAAAGAGAAATCACACACTAATATTACTGATGAACATAGATTCAAAAATACTCAACAAAATATTAACAAACTGAATACAACAATACATTGAAGTATAACAGACCACAATCAAGTGGAATTCCAGAGATGCAGGGATAGTTCAACATCCACAAGTCAATCAATGTGATACATCACATTAACAAAATGAAGAACAAAAATTTCTTGATCACTTCGATAGAGGTAAAGAAAGCATTTGACAAGATTCAACATCAGTTTATGATAAAAACCTCAATAAAACGTGTATAGAAGAAAAGTACCTCAACATAATAAAGGCCGTATATGACAAACCCACAGCCAACGCCATACTTAATGGTGAAAAATTGAAAGCCAATCCTCTAAGAACACGAACAAGACAAGGATGCCCACTTATTCACTTATTCAACACAGTATTGGAAGTCCTAGCCACAGCAATTAGGCAAAAGAAAGAAAGGAAGGAAGGATGGAAGGAAGGAAGGAAGGAAGGTAGGAAGAAAGAAAGGAAGGAAGAAAGAAAGAAAAGGGATCCAAATTGGAAAGGAAGAAGTAAAACTGTCACTATTTGCAGATGACATGATTCCATATATAGAAAATCCTAAAGAACCCATCAAAAAACTATTAGAAATAATTAAAAAATACAGTAAAGTTGCAGGGTACAAAATCAACATACAAAAATCAGTTTCATTTTGGGGCTGACCCCATGGCCTAGTAGTTAAGTTCAGCATGCTCTGCTTTGGTGGCCCAGGTTCAGTTCCTGGGCACGGACATATACCACCTGTTAATGGCCACGCATACATATAAAATAGAGGAAGACTGGCACAGATGTTAGCTCACCACTAATCTACCTCAGGAAAAAAAAAAATCAGTTGCATTTCTCTACACTAATAACAAACTAGCAGAAAGGGACATCAAGAATACAATCCTATTTGCAGTTTCAAGAAAAGATAAAATATTTAGGAATAAATTTAACCAAGGAGGTGAAAGACTTATACACTGAAAGCTATAAGACATTATTGAAAGAAATTGAAGAACACAAAAAGAAATGGAAAGATATTTTGTGTTCATGGATTGAAAGAAAAAACATAGTTAAAATTTCCATATTACCTAAAGCAATCTACAGATTCAATGCAATCTCAATCAGAAGCCCAACAACATTTTTCATGGAAATACAACAAAGAACCCTAAAATTTGTGAGAACAACAAAAGACCCTGATTATCTAAAGCAATTCTGAGAAAAAAGAACAAAGCTGGAGGTATCACACTCCCTACTTTCAAAATATAATACAAAGCTATAGTAATCAAAACATTATGGTTCTGGCAGAAAAACAGACACACAGATCAATGGAACAGAATTGAGAGCTCAGAAATAAACTCACATATCTACGGACAGCTAATTTCAACAAAGGAACCAAGAACAAACACTGGAGAAATGAAAGTCTCTTCAATAAATCGTGTTGGGAAAACCAGACAGCCACACACAAAAGAATGAAAGTAGATCATTATCTTATAACATACACAAAAATTAACTCAAAATGGATTAAAGACGTGAATGTAAGATCTGAAACCATAAAAATCCTAGAAGAAAACATAGGCAGTACTGTCTTTGACATCAGTCTTAGCAGTAGCTTTGTGAATACCATGTCTCACCAGGCAATGGAAACAAACAAACAAATGAGACTACATCAAGGAAAAAGCTTTTGCGTGGCAAAGGAAACCATCACCAAAATGAGAAAACATTCTACCAAAACTGGGAGAAAATATTTGCGAAGCATATATCCGGTAAAGGGTTAATAGCCAAAATATATGAAGAACTTATACAACTTAACAACAAAAAACAAACAACCTGATCAAAAAATGGGCAGTGGATGTGAACAGACATTTTTCCAAAGAAGATATACAGATGGTCAAGAGGCACATGAAAAGATGTTCAACATCACTAATTAACAGGGAAATGCAAATCAAAACTACAATGAGATATCACCTCACACCCAGAAGCATGACTATTATTAAAAAGACAAGAAATAGCAAGTGTTGGAGAGGATGTGAAGAAAACGGAACCCTCATACACTGCTGGTGGGAATGCAAATTCGTGCAGCCACTATGGAAAACAGTACGGAGATTGCTCAAAAACTTAAAAATAGAAATACCATATGATCCAGCTATTCCACTTCTGGGTATTTATCCAAAGAACATGAAAACACTAATTCAAAAAGATATATGCACTTCTGGGTATTTATCCAAAGAACATGAAAACACTAATTCAAAAAGATATATGCACCCCTAGGTTTATTGCAGCATTATTCACAATAGTCAAGACTTGGAAGCAGCATAAGGCTGCATCAACAAATGAATGGATAAAGAAGATGTAGTGTGTATATATATATATATAGATATATATATAGATATATATATATATATATATACATACACACACACACACACACACACACACACACACAATGGAATACTACTCAGCCATAAAAAAGATGAAATTGTGCCATAAAAGAAACTTCACCCAGAGCAACTTTCAGGAAGGGTCTGGACTTGGAGTTGTCAAACTATGGCCTGCTAGTGGGATGCCTGCTTTCGTAAAATCCTTTTGATTGGAACGTAGCTATGTTCATTCACTTGCCTGTTGTCCATGACTGCTTGCAAACTACAATAGCAGAGTTAAGTAGTTGTAACAGTGTCCCATGGCCCAGAAGTCTAAAATATTTACTATCTGATTCTTTCAAAATAAAGTTGCTGATCCTTGATGTAGACTAGAGACTTCTGACTGAAGCAAGAGAGAACAGACTTTGCCATCATGCCCCAGGAGCAAGAGATCCAGGAGTAGCTTGTGCTGAAATAGCTGGTTAATGAGGTTCTCACCAGAGACCCCTAGTTTTATGCATCAACTAGGGCGACAGCTGCAGCTCCAAAGGCTTCCCCTGTTCTCTGAACTTATTCAGACATAGTATGGCTTGTGATGTCCCACAATGCAAAGCTAGGTACCCAGTGATCCATGCAATAATGTAGCCCAGAGGGTTGTTTGTTTTTTGAGAACTCTAGTTTCACTCCAGGTGAATAGGTGTTAACGCAGGAAAAAAGGGTTTTATGGTAAAATAAGTCTGGGACCTGTGGACGTGTTTGATTAAACAAAGCTAAACAAGTTTCCTTACTCCCAAATTTTTCAATCTTTAGTAGACTAAAATGCCTTGTGAATGGCCAAAAGGAGGGAGAAGGCAATATGTAAGTGTATTCAAACTTATTTGAAGCACAGAATTTTTTTTTTTCAGAGTACCCACAAGACTTAAACTTCTTAAATATTACTTTGAGAATTCAAAGTGAAAGAAAGAATACAGACCTCTTAGAAACTCTCTTGTCAGAGGGCCTTTGTATAAATTGTTTCCTTTTGGAACATGCCTCCCCTCACCCCACACACATGCACCTTTTTCTGGTTAACTTCAATATGTGATCAAATTTTTAGCTCACATTCAATTCTTCCATGACCATTCCCAAATTTTGTCAAGTCATCTGTTTTACATATTCTAGGATCTATTACTCACAGCCTTATTGGGGTATTCAATAAACACAGATTGAATGCATAAGTCTCACGTCTATAGTATGCATCTAGCAACATAATGCTATTGTTACAGTCTCCATCAGAAGCTTGAGGACTCACTCGATGAAAGGTGACTGATAAACATGATTCTGAGATATAATAATGTACCCCTGAAATTGCACATTATAAGCCAATATGACCTCAATGAAATAGTTAAATTTAAAAAAGATGATTCTGATAGGTTAAAATCTCCATAAGCTCAGTCTTTCACAGCCAAGATGGTGTTATTTTCTAACCATAAATCCACCAGCTCTGAGGAGAGGCTTACTCAAAGCAAGATAAAGAGCACTAATTCATCCAGGCTCCAGCGTAAGATATCCATAACTTCTCTGCTTCAAGTGTCTGAGGCAGATAGCCATGCTGGCGAGAGCTTAGGTATGTATCCTTAGAACCAGAGCCACTGTGAAGGCTCAGGTGTTTTGAATGAAGAACATAGTCCCTTCAGGGTCAGTCTCCTGAGATGCAGCTTCTGTTAGGACACCTAACACCTGACTAAAGTACCTATGGGATATCCATGTGGAAATGCCTAAGATCCATGGGTTTTGAACTCAGGAAGGCTATCTCAGATGGAGAAATCTACGTAAAGCCATGACTGTGGGTAAAATAACCCTGGAAGGCATGTGTTAAAAAAAAAAAAAAAAAGTAAGAGAAGAACTCTGGAGAAGGCAACTTCAAAGACAGGTAAAGGAAAAGAAGACTGAATCTAAAAAGATGCAAAACAAATAAAGATGACTAGATGTTAACATTTGTTAAATCTAGCTGGTAAGAACACAAGTGTCTGCCAGGTTATTTTTTACACTTTATTTTGTTTGAAATATTTCAAAACAATTTTTAAAAGAGCCTGAGGAGTGTCCAGAAAGATAGGAAATAAAGTGGGAGAGAGCTACTTAATTGAATCCAAGAAAGGGTAGCATTTCATGTAGGGAGCAGTCAGTGATGAAATGTAAAGATCAAGCAAGATTAGGATTAAAAATTGTAGGTCATTTTGTCAATTGAATTGTTATTATGACCATACTGAGAACAGTTTCAGAAGACATGTGAGGCAGATGACAAATCTCATTTGGTGTAAGAGTAAAAAGAAGATGAAAAACAGCTGACTATTAAAAAGTAAAGCTATTTATTTATCTCACCTAACAGGAGTGGGTAGGCCAGATTCAGGATTGTTTAATTCAGTAGTTAAATGATATTATCAAGGAGGCAGGTCCTCTCATCTTTCTGTTTTATCCTCCTCATCATTTTGGATTTTGTCCTCAGTCTTGTCCGCTCATATTTCAAGATGGTTGCAGTAGCTTAAAGCATTAAACCCTCAAACAACAATAACCAGAAGCAAAATGAAAAAAAGAGAAGAGGATGTTTTCCATCTCTTTTTGAAGTGAGGAAATTTTCCCAGTATAAGCCAGGAACATCCTCTCATTCTCATTGGCCAAAATAGTATCACTGTGTTCAGCTCTAGACCAATCATTAGCAAGATGGGTGGGACTACAATAAATAACAAGCCTTACTCCTTGAGGCTACAGATCAGAGTGGCACCTTCTCTGAACACAAGACAGCAAAAGATGAACCCTTGATAAAATTTTGGCCCTGCTATGTTGGCAAGAAGAAGCAAGGGAGTGATTGTGAGAAAGGGAAAAGCTGAAATAGACTATTAAGGGTGTCTGCCACAGTCTATCCTGAGAGAAAATATCCAGCAGAGAGTGAGAGGTGAAGGTACAGGAGAGAGAGGGGATGGCCATATGCCCATAGTTAACAGGAGAGATGGAGCAAGGAGGGTGGAAGCCAAGACACGGGTAGAGAGATCGGTCTTGGATATGAAGGACTCTGGTCCACTGAGAAAGGAGAAAATTAGGCAGAGGAGGGGGAAGCGGGGAGGAAAGGTCAGATGCAGATAACTTTTAGGAGTCGAGATGGAGTTATTGCTGGTGTAAGTCAGGAAATATAAGTGTGTATAAACAGCACTAGCTGCAGGTCACCAGAGCTGGATGGGGTCACTGGGAAGAGGCCAAGCCTCACACAACATCTAATGCCCAAACAATTAACAAGAAAGAGATAATTAGATCTGGATGGATTTGAAAGGCTTGACTAAGTTAAATAGGATTGTGGAAATATGAAACACAGTCAGGTGTCAGTGTCACCACCAGACATGAGGGACTGTTAAATATTCACAGGTCCTTGGAGTGTCTCCTCAGTGGGGCTTGAGCTACAATAGCTCAGACCGCTAACCATCTGTTACTGGATTGACCTTGGACCAATGAGTGCAGGAGAATAGAAGGATCTGGCAAAGAAATTCCTCTCTCTTTGTACACCACCCACTGACTCTTCCCAAAGATACAGTGGTTCTCTGCAGCCTGCCCTGAGAGGATCCCAGGACTAAGCAACTGGCTATGGATGTCTGGGAAGCTATCCCACCTTGGTAATACAGAACATTATATTTGCTTTCCTCCTTTCCTGCCCAACTTCCCTTTTCTCCCTCTCCATGCTGCTCTGAGATTTCATACCAGCCTCCCCACCCCCTTAAAGAGTTAAGAATTGAGCATTTCCTCCACAGGCTCTGTTTTCTAGGGAACCCCAGTGAAGACTCAACAAACAGCTGGATTGCTGACCTACTCATTATACACATCAAGAATGGGAAACCATAAGGCTGTCTGCCAATACCCAAATGCACAACTCCAGTTGATGAAAACTGCTCAAACAGCCAACCAACCTGAGCCCTTAAAAGAATAATCCAAACTTAAAAGGAATAATATAATCATTTCAAAACAACCCATGAAAAATACCTAGTACAGGCCTGGAAGAAACTTGGCGCTCAGTAAATATTCATTAGGTGGGTTGTTCATTGATTTCCACTGATTCCAGGGAGAACAAAGGACAACTTGGAGGGATATAAAGCATTTGTTGCCCTTAATTTTGAGTGTGTGCACAGTTGGAGACAAACTAAAATCCTCACTGAACTACAATGGCTTCATGCTCAGTGTCAGATCACAAGGTGGGACGTCATGCTGCAAGTGTAATATGAGCCTACTGCTAGAATTCATACCTCAGAACAACCTAATCCATGATCATTTGTGTGAGAAACAGCACAGACCACTGGAGAGCAGCAGCGAGCCAGATCACAGGTGAAGGGTAGTTGTGCCAAGGATGAGGTGCTGTAATATAATCCAGGATTTGTCAACTTTAGACAAGTCAGCCATAAGTCGACCCCCCCCCAGGTCTATGGCAGTATTATCAATATATACTTAAGAATGTCACGCAGGTTATATTATTCTTAGTCCTATTAATTATGGAATTAAATCCTCAGCATTGTAATAAAAATTATATTCAGAACCACCTCTAGTTGCTGTATGAAGTTGAGATGTGTGAACAGTTCTAATTTACTCTAGAATTCCCAGAATGCAAATGATTTGCGTACAATTCCTAATACCTCAGAATGGGCAACAATTAACTGTATTCTCCCCAAAAACGCTTTAATTACAAAATGAAATGGCTGATTAGTCCATTTCTAAACCTTTATAAAACTTGAAAAGCTTCACAAATAAGTTCTATCCCTAATAATATGTTTAGTATTTTAAAATACCAGTTCAAGCATATCTGTTGGTAGCATCTTTCTGAAAAAGGCTAGTGAATAATAATTTAATGTCACAGTACCCGAAACAATAATCTCATGAAGTGTACTATTATAATCATTTTATAGAAAAGGAAGCTGAGTCTCAAAAGGTGTAATTTTTTTGCCTCAAGTCAGACAACATCAGCTGCTAAATTAAGATTTTTGATCCTTTGCCAATTATTATCACCCCATAACATATTCTGAGCAAATAGGCCAAATGCTGTCCAATTTTTAGTATACGCAATTTTTATCCATGCGCTCATCAAATATTTGTTTAGCACCTTCTATCTTTGAGTACTTTGCTGGTACATGGCAGCTCATCATCACATATTTTATATAACTCTCAAATCTGCACAATTAACCTGGTAAGTAAGAAGAGCAGCTGTAACTATCATTATTGTACCTTTTCATTGAACACTTACTATGTGTTATCAAATGTATTCATTAGGCCATTTCACCCTCAAAATAATCCTTAAACATTTAGAGAGGATACAATTACCTTTTAGAGGTGTGAACCAGCGCTCTCAGACTCCAAGCCTATGACTCCATCCATGAGCTATTTTATAGTGGGAAGACTTAGAGCTCAGAAAGGGTATTATTTTATTGAAAGCCAAAACTTGAAAGAGTAAAGAATCAAACCGAGTCGTTTAGCTATTTAATTTATAAAGGTTACATTTTAAAACCCTCAAATTTAGGATTAAAGCCCCAAATATAAACAGTAGTAAAGAAAATAAAAAGCACTGCTATGGTAAACAGAAGGTAAGCAGTTACAATCTTTTATCCAGTTGAAGGAGCAGGTGAAGACTCCACTATATCCTTTGTACATGAACCACGTAATTGAAAAGCTGATTCAGGGATAAAACTTTGGAATTAAAATAAATTCAAATACATTCCTTCCAGTGCATTACTTTCCAGCTTCAGGAAGACTGGCTGTGCAAGTCAAAGAAGGCGAAAGAATAGATACTGAGTACAGGCATAGAGAGTATTTAACTGGCCCTCGTTTTCTTGCTTTACTATTTCAGCCATAGTCCACTCATGCCATCATCAAGGTCGTGAACAATTTCTTCAAATAATGTACTCATTCAGATAGTTTCAGAAAAAGATATCATAATACACAAAAATAAGAAGATTAATATCACTTCCTTTCTTTGCTTTCATTCCCAAAGTTTAAAGAACTCTGAGTCACTTGAAAGATGGAAACCAACTGCTTTAAATTTTGATGCCATCTTAAAGGGATTCAAAGAAGGTGCTAGGATTCAAAGCCTCCCTTTGAAGTAAAAAAACCCTCAAGAAGATTGTGTTTTGTCTTGCATTAGTGATCTTTCTTAAAAGTCACTAACGTCTAATTCTCTTTTCAGTCTAGCATATAAGTGTGTGCTGCACAAGGTTCAGAACCACGTCATGTGCAAACCCTCTTGCAGAGACCTTACCAAATGCCATCCTTTACGTCTGGAAAAAGTAACAGTCACAAGCAAAAATGAAACTGAAGATAACACCAAAAGTAAGACTCTTTTAAAGTTATTGAGAAATAAATACCTCTTTATCTACTGAGCATTTTGATAAGGTGCTTCTTTGAGTATATCCTGACTTCGGTAAAGAATCGGCATAGCTATTCCATTTTATCTACTAGCCACTTAACGTTTAATGTTATATTTACTAAAATGTTTCCAAGTACCCAGAACATTAGGATAGGGGCTTTGAACAAGTTCACATTTTATCTACCTCTACTGTTTCAGGTCGTCCTCTATGTCTCCTCTTATAGCATATGCTTAGCATAACTAATAACCCCCTAAATATAACATGTAAGGCCCATTGTGAGCGGACCCCTGCCTCCCTGCCCAGCCTCATCCTTCACCACCACCTCTTCTCCTCAGCTATTTCCTTTCTCCAAGCTAAAACTATAACTACTATTTGCAGTTGAGGAAATGCATCAGCTGTCTTATGCCTGGGCCTGTGCACATGTGCTCTCAGTGCTGTCCCTGTACTTCTTCCCTGGCCAACTCTGACTCCTACTCAACCTAGGGATTAGTTGCCCTACTGTGGGCCTTCATAGTCTGTGTGTCTCCACCACACGATCCCCCTAAGCTAACATGTAGTGTGCTCTTACTATGTGCCGGCCACATTAATCTTCTGAACAACTCTATGAGGTTGCTACTATTGTATTGCCATTTTTCAGACTTAGTAACTTTAAGTACATTCCTCAAGGTCACACAGGTATTAAGTGTCAGATACAGGATTCAAACCCAGGTCTATCTGAATTGAGATCCCTTGGTCTTAAATATTTATTTCTAAGTGTCATAATTTATTGTGATGCTGGCTACAAATTCACTGCCCTTATCTTCGACATGATAATTTGTCCATTAGCACATTATGGAAACAACTCTCCACACATCTTGCTGAAGAAATGATATCCTATACCAATAGAATTATTTTTATCTATCAATAAAATGTTTTTAATATACCCATAATGGTTTCTAATTAATACTGCTTTTTTTCCCCTAAGAAAAGATTAACCATCTGATCAATAGTTAATAATAGAATTCTGTCAAATACCATCATTAAAGTCTGAAAGCTGTAGTTTTTACAGTTCAGCTTATCTTCTTCCTAATACTTGCTTAACTGGGTCATTTACCTTTCTCACTTTTTATCAGTCCTAATACAGTAATGATGATGTTTCTGTGATCCTGTGTTCATGTGCCTTCAGCACCTAGGATGAAATGTGTCTATCTGGTTTAGGGGTGTTAATTCACATGTTACAGCTGGAGGTGCTCTTGCATCTTTGTCCCTGTCTTAAGTTTCATTTCCTTCCTTTGCATCACTTCTATCCTTTGCATCTGCATACTGCTTTCCTTGACGTAGGATATAGCAATCGGATCTGAGTCCTGCTGTTTTCTCACAGCTGGGAGCATTTGTCCAGCTTCCTCAAGAGCAAGCCTAACCCCTTTTTGCTCAGCTACTTCTTCTACATACAAATAAAAAGACCATTTTGGTTGTGATTAGTATTTGGCAAGGTTTGCCTCTATCTATTTTTGGTATTTTTGATACCATTATACCAATTCCCAACCGCTTAACATATTCAAAGAGATTAATCCATTCAAAGGACCCAATGTCTCTCAACTATCTTGTTCAAAACAGGAAAGGTCATTCCAGGTCCTAGGTAGAAGGTCCAGAGGTGCAGATAACTGCTGATTTTCAGCCTTACTTTAGCTATGCAGACCTTGTCCTAGAAGCACCAAAGGCAATATGCCTACCAATTCACTTTATTACTTTTTACGATGCTTTAGGCTTGATCTTGGATTCCCATTTCACACCAGAATTTATTTACCAACATAAACATGCACAGTTCAAAGTCCTCTCTTTTTCAGGAAGGAGAGCAGCAAACCAATCTATAGAGTTCCCATTGGCCTTAAAATCAGAACACATCAGGAGTGCCTTGTTAGATGAATTTAGCAGCAGGGAAGCCTGCAGCTCATCAGCCTTCTGTTCCTCAAAAGTAGGTACTTACTGCAGTCAAGAGGAATTATTTCTGAGGATTTCTGGTCATGGGGATGTTTTCATTACCTTAAAAAAATGTCGGAATAAGACAAAAGTCCTCATATTTGTTTTTACCTACAATATGTCATTTGATTTACATGGCTTTTGATCTACTCTGAGTGTTTTAATTAGTAAGCGCAAATTATATATTCAAATAAAAGCCAAGTTAATAATATTTTTAATTCTTTCTCTAAACAAACAAGCACTTAGACAATCTACAGGGGCCTGGGTGCTGTGGTGGGTACATAGATAGACATAAAATATGCATGTCTCTGCCATCAAGGAGAAGTAAACACAGTGGTAGAGAAAGACATATTGATGCAATTCAATGAGGACTTTGAATGACAGACTAGAAGAGGGACAGATGTGATCTTCCTAGCAGTGTTCAAGAAGCCCTCATAGCAGAAGGACATGAGAGAAGAGAGGAGAACACCCTGTTATTGGGTACCTAATACGCTCTAGACTCTGATTAAGCATTCAACAAAAGCCATCTTATTTAATCTTTATCACCTTCCTCTTACATGGACAGTCTTCCCTCTCATCTTTAGATGAAGATAAGGCTCAATATGTTAAGTAACCTGTCCGCATTTTGTGAGTGACAGAGCTGATACTAAAAATCTGTCTAATTCCAAAATGTTTATTCATTTCTTACATTATTCTGCCTTCTAGGGGTCATTTGAACTATCTGGTAAGGGATTACTGGGTAGTTTTTAAAAGAATATACCTCAAAGGAGTTTTTCAGGCAGAGATGAGAAAGAAGGCAATTCCAGGCAGAGGGACCAACAATTTAAAGAGAAAAGTATGCAATATAATACAGGAAAAAGAGAAACTCTAAGACTAAACTTAAATAATGATAAATTTGCCCCCACCAAGATCTAAATGTGGAAGATTTATTATGAGTATTACCATTCTCTCTATGTTGTGCCCCTCTCCATAAGTCCCTTTGCCTATTTGAAATTTTTAGGATATATCTATAATCCTGATGTTTCTAAGGATAAAAATAATAATAAATAATATTTTTATGTGTCAAGTACTTTCTAAAATCTGAACAGACATTAATTTCTTCATAAGGATCTCATGAAGCAAGTAGCATTATTATCCCTATTTTAAAGATGAGAAAATCGCTATATAGGAAATTAGATAACTTACCCAGGGTCACAGAACTAGGAATCGGTGGAGTTATGATCTGAATATAAAAATGTGTTCTTATCCCCTATACAGTACTGCCTCCTCAGGTTTAGTCACCAATAGTAGCATCTTAAGATTCAAATGGTTATTCATATGAGAAAAGAAATAAAATTTGACAATATATAAAAAATTTGGAAAGCTATATAGATCAGAGTGATTTGGCTCTATCATCTCTCATTTCATCAACCATGAGAGTTTATTCAAATTCTATGTTGCCAAGCAAAAACTACTTATTCTCACATTGCTCCAATTTTTCTTTCCTTGGAGCTTTGTTTTGTAGAATAATCTTCCCAGATTAAGATGACTATTAACTGCACGCACTTGCTAGAAATATTCAAAGTCCATTTATAGAAATATAATCATATTCATGTCAAGCATTAGAGCAGTTCACTCTTCAAAGCATTACTTTATTTCTTTGGGTAAGATACATGTGTGTCATCAAGAATTAAATGGTCTAAAGCTCTGCTACTTTTATGGAGGAGAAAGCTTGTAATATCAAACTTCCTGAACTCCTGTAGATAATAACTATAGATTCAGGGGAAAAAAACAAACAAAACAGAGAAAAACAAACAAATAAACAAGATACTCTAGGGCTCTAGAAAGTGACAAAACAGCTGGATTGTATAGAGGAGTTGAAACTTGGAGGAAGTGACTGGCATAGAGTGCCCTGTTTTTGTGGCTTTGCCCTGAAGGAAGTTGCAGTTATATCAGTGGAGAGGAGTGTCTAAAACTCTAGCAGAAAATCTACCATATTTCTGGCTAGGGGAACCAGAGGAAGAAACCTGAGACAACCTAGGCCATCAGAGAGAGTAAGGAGGAACCCAGGAAAGAAAAGAGCCAGTAATCAAATCTGCTGCCCACCACAAGTGGGACAGAGTTTGAAGTTTGAGTCTAATCAGCTTATTTTCTTTTAAAAACAAAACAGTAGGATTCTTTGAAAAACTACAGCAGAATCCAGAGAATCTAAAACATAACATGCCTAACATCCAGGACACTATGCATAATTATTCTAATTCAAAGAGCTAGGAAAATGTGACACAGTCTCAAGCAAAAAGAAAATAAGTAGAAGCTAATTATAAGATGGCCCAGATGCTGAAATTCTCAAAGACTTTAATAGCACCTATTATAAATGTGCTCATTGTGATAAAGATGCTTGCAATGTATGAAAAGATGTTGATAAATATCTTGGAGGATATGTGATTACTTAACGTAATTATTGATATGCCTAGGAGTATGTCTACTATTTTATTATTTGCTCTGTTTTCCTTTGTTTTATTCCTTTATCTTTTTCCTTTGGATTATTTTGATACTTTTTATTCCATATAATTTGACTTTTGGCTTTTGTGTATGTGTGACAACACCAGCATTTGGTGTTGTCAGTGCTTCTTGGATTTTGGATATTCCAATAGGCATGTAGTGATATCTCATTGTTATTTTCATTTGCATTTTCTTAATGGTATGTAACGTGGAGCATCACTTTTTATACTTATTTGCCGTCTGTATATGGACTTTGGTAAGATGTGTGTTCAGGTCTTTTGATCATTTTTTAATCATATTATTTGTTTCCTTTTTATTGAGTTCAATGTTGTATTTTTTAACTCTAAAATTTCATTAGGTTCATTTTTATGTTTTGCATTTCTATGTAGATGTTTAACTTTTTATGAAACTAAGAAACAATTTTCCCAAGTGATTGTACCATGTTAAATTCCCATTAGCAGTATAAGAGAGTTCCAGTTGCTCCATATCCTCACCAAGGCTTGGTATTGTCAGTCTTTTTGAATTTAGCCTCTAATGGGTGTAAAGTAGTATGCCATTATAGCTTTAATTTGCCTTTCTCTAATGACTAATGATGGTGAGCATATTTTCTTATGCTTGTTAGTCACTCATATTTTCATTTGTGAAGTGCTGTTAAATATTTTGCCCAGTTTTAAGTTGTAATCTTATTGAGTTGAAAACTTCCTTTTGATTGTCTGATACAAGTTCCTTGTCAAATATACGCTTCACAAATTTTTCTTATTCACTGACTTGCCTTTTTATTTTTGTAAGAGTAGATTTCAAAAGCAAAGTTTTTTAATTGTGATAAAGCAGATTGAAATTTTTCTTTTTTCTTTTTTTTTGCAGGGAAGATTGGCCCCGAGTGAACATCTGTTGGCAATCTTCCTCTTTTTGCTTGAGGAAGATTGTCACTGAGCTAACATCTGTGCCAATTTTCCTCTATTTTGTATGTGGGATGCTGCCACAGTGTGGCTTGATGCATGTTGTGTTCTGAACCTGTAAACCCTGGGCTGCCAAACTGGAGTACACGAACTTAACCTCTATGCCACTGGCCAGCCCCTTAAATTTTTCTTTTATGATGTGTGTTTTCTGTGTCCTATCTAAGAAATATTTGCCTGCTTCAACCATTTGTTGAGAAGACTTTTCTTTTTCAACTGAATTTTCTGGGCATCTTTGTTGAACATTTTTTCAATATTTCAATAAACATATGGATTTACTTTTGGAATCTCTATTCCAATAATTTTCATTTTTTGTGTGTATTTTTGGTCTGGGGATCACATATGCTCTTAAAAATTATTGAGGACCACATATAGCTTTTTTTGTTTATGTGGGTTCTATCTATCAATATTTGCTGCATTAGAAACTGATAAATTGTAAAATATATATGTCTTAGTTTACATGAAATCAACAAACAACACACTTCTATAAAAACGTCTACATATTCCAAAATAAAAAATGAGAAAAAGACATGGTTTTACATTTTACTAATCTCTTCAATGCCTGTTTTAATAGTAGACAGGTAGATGCTGATATCTACTTCTGCATTAAATTTATTGAGGTAGTAAAGATCATTTACCTTCTGGAAAATACCATTGTACACTTGTGAGATCATGAGTGAAAAAGGCAATTGACGTTACCATTAGGAAAATAATTTTAATTCAGTCTTAGACTACATTTTGCGAACTGCTTCTCTCTTCTCTACCTTTTTTAAATCTATGCCTGTTCCTTTGCTAATACTGCAGGCTGTCTTGATTGGCATAGCTTTACAGTAAGCCTTAAAATCAGTTGGTGTAAGTCCTCCAATTTTATTCTTTTTTAAAAATTGCTTTGGCTATTTTAGGTCATTTCCATTTCCACATAAATTTTAGAATCAGGTTAACAATTTCTACTAAAAAGCCTGCTGAAATTTTCACTGTGCTTATGTTTCACTACAGATCCATTTGTGGAGAAATGACATCTTAAAAATATTAGTCTTCTAATCCATGAACATAGTATCTCTTTTTATTTAGATATTCTGTAATTTTTCTCAGCAATATTCTATAGTTTTGAGTGAAGATGTTTTACACAAATTTTGTTAGAATTATTCCTAAGTATGTTATGTTAGTTGGTGTGATTTTAAATGAATTTTTAAAAATTTTATCTTCAAGTTGTTTCTTACTGGTATATAAAATACAAAAATATGATTGAGTCTTGTATATTAACATTGCATACTGAGACATCGATAAATTTATTTGAGTCTATGTTAATAAACAATTATAGTTGCTAGCAATACAGATTTATGATTATCCCACATACAAAATAGAGGAAGATTGGCACAGATGTTAGCTCAGTGACAATCTTCCTCAAGCAAAAAGAGGAAGATTGGCAACAGATGTTCGCTCGGGGCCAATCTTCCCTGCAAAAAAAAAGAAAAAAGAAAAATTTCAATCTGCTTTATCACAATTAAAAAACTTTGCTTTTGAAATCTACTCTTACAAAAATAAAAAGGCAAGTCAGTGAATAAGAAAAATTTGTGAAGCGTATATTTGACAAGGAACTTGTATCAGACAATCAAAAGGAAGTTTTCAACTCAATAAGATTACAACTTAAAACTGGGCAAAATATTTAACAGCACTTCACCAATGAAAATATGAGTGACTAACAAGCATAAGAAAATATGCTCACCATCATTAGTCATTAGAGAAAGGCAAATTAAAGCTATAATGGCATACTACTTTACACCCATTAGAGGCTAAATTCAAAAAGACTGACAATACCAAGCCTTGGTGAGGATATGGAGCAACTGGAACTCTCTTATACTGCTAATGGGAATTTAACATGGTACAATCACTTGGGAAAATTGTTTCTTAGTTTCATAAAAAGTTAAACATCTACATACTGTATGACCTAGCCATTCCACTCATTGGTATTTTCAAAAACAAATGAAAACATATGTCCATACAAAGTCTTCTGCACAAATATTCATAGCACCTTATTTACAATATTCAAAACTAGAAACAACCCAAATGCCAATCAATAGCTGGGTGTTTATGAAAAATCTCACATTTGCATACAATGGCTACTGAATAATAAAAAGAAAGGGACAATTGATACACACAACAGCATGAATCTACCTTAATTCATTATCTTGGGTGAAAGAAGCTAAGGGGTATATATTCCATGCATCTATTTATAAAAATTCTTAAATGTGCTAACCAAGCTACAGTGATAAAATTTCAAAAAACAAAACAAAGAGCAGAACAATGCTTGTCTGGAGTTATGGGTAGCAGGCACAATGGTGTGCAACAGAGCAATGAGACACACACAATCTATTGTGGATGATGGAAACGTTCTGTATCTAATTTTGGAGGTGATTTCGGGGTGTCAACAATGGAAAATCATAATGGATCAAATTGGACACACTATATTGTATATAAAGTTGATACAAATTTTAAAAAGGAAATGTCTATATATGTGACGTCTAAAACAATTTCTAACCAACATTTATTTACACACACACAAAGACACAACTACACACTAGTTAGAGCTACATATCCATACTATCACTCAATCAACAACAAATGAGTCTTAAAATGTGGAAAGTATTGAAAGAAAAAATATCTTCACTATTTATGCTCTGAAACTGGGAAGAATGGCACAATCAGACAAGATGAGGCCTCATTAAGGCAGCATGCTGAGAAAGGGCAGCTTATCTTGTCTTCTTCTGATCAACATCAGAATTGTGATTACAGTTATATAATGGTCTCTGTCCAGTCAGATCTCTCTCTTTTTTTAACCATTCTTAATAGATTATGTTAATTCAGAACTGCATAATGTCAGACAAATGGATTTAGATCATGAGAATAAGTAAAAAGTCACACTGTGAAATGAATTATGTACATTTTATTGAGAGTCAAGCAAACATATCAATTATTATTACAAATAATATATATGTCTGTTAACCAATTCTCATGAAAAAAGAACTTTTAAAAGCATTAATCATTAATGTATTAAACTGTTCTCTTTAATTATTCTGTTGTTTTTACCTAGATCCTGCCTGGTGAGTGAACCACTTACGGGAGAAATCCTCAGGGTTGCAGGCAGTACTTTACCCACAGCAGCATAGGCAGGGTAGAAAATCTGAATTTTCTTAGTGTCAAAGAAGTCCCTAGGATGAGAAAAGTCCACGAGTAATGGGAGAATGAGAAAGGACAACAGCAGTCAGTTCTGTGTACCACATGAAAGGTGGGTAAACACAATCAATGGAGTACCCACCCCTTAAAGAATAATCAGTGGGTCACTTTTTTTCTACACAGAGGTCTAACTGCTCATGCAAGGGACCTCACAGGTCAAGGGAAATGCCATACTAGACTGGAGAGCCTGGCTGGTCTTTGTTTTTGCATATTCTTTGTTGTATGCCTTGCTGTGGGTGGCCCCAGTGAATAGGTTCTTCTGGGTAGCCAAATTTTACATAAATTGCAGAAATTTTTTTCATAGCAATTGCTCAAAGTTCAAACCAATTCTTATTCAACTAAAACTTTTGGTTCTCACTATTGTTATTCTTACTTACCTACTGAACATGTCTGATTTGCTTCTTTAGTAGAGATGCCAGAAGAGTCAGCTCAGCTTCTGCCTTTCTCCAAGCTTGGATCAATGGGGATGGGGGTGGGGGGTGGGGAGTAGTGGGCACCAGGAGCCATGGATGTCCCCATAACCAAGAGCGTGCACAAGCAATAAGAATGGAGTGGAGGAGGGTGTCCATAAACCACAGAAAGGAGTACAACTGGCTCATCACAGCAAGAACAAGGCCCATAAACAGGGAGGAGCTGCAATGCAAAGCCATGGGATCAGAGAATATGAGATCAGGTAGCGATTCATTTGAGTACAATCCTAGATCAGTACCTAAAATTGGACCTATCACCTCCTGCCTGATGAGAGAAGATATGTCAACAGTACTGAAGGGCAGGCAGGAGAGACTGAGGTCACAGCAGTGCTGCTCTTCAGTGCACATTTGCTAACTGCCTGTGTAGCCACTGCTTTCTCTTTGCCCAGTGTCCACGTACCCAGCACATCTATGCTCTTTGGTGATGGTGGTAGGAGATGAGAGGTATAGAGACTATTCTGGCTTTTAGCTGAAAAAAAGGACAATCTCCAAGTGAATAAGTTTCTGGAAATGCGTCCCCCATCTTACAGGTATAATGAATTCCATGAAACTTCCATGCCGCTTCATCAACCACATTCCACAGCTACAGCAAAGAATAGTTGTATATTTAATTATTTCTTGTCTTCTTTGTGCAGACTTTATAATAACTCTGTGATGCTCTGCCAGTGTTAAAATATGCTTCTTAAAAAGTTCTGGAATATTAGTTTTGAAATATGGGAATTTACTGCCTTACCCAAATTTAAAGACAAAGAGTGACTTCTTTTTGACTGATAGTCATTAGTATAATTATGTAGTATGAGGAGCAAATTTTTCTTCTCATTCTTCAGTTTTTCTCTTACCTATAGATATCCCAACTCAAAGCATAAAAAAGAAGCAATAATGAAATAATGGAGTTTGTTTCCAGAGTTGAGTTCTCAACTCTGATTGCTTGACTTAGCCTCTCTGTATCTTCTCTGAACTGGAGGAAATAACATCCAATCTGCCTGCCTCACCGTATTCACAAGGATATCAGAATGCAGAAATGAGCATACTTTGAGAAATTAAAAATTTGAGAATAAGATGAATTAAATAAAATAAAATTTAAAATTGTTAACACTTGGTACATTCAGAAGGGTTCACACTACCTGAAACATTAGTAGGTAAAATCTAGGTATTGATCATGTTTAGGTTATTCTAAAATTACTTGGAAGATAGTATCTATACTCTGATTATTGTTGACATTATTTCTTAAATGTATACTCCCCAAAATGTAACAGTTTATCTCAAGCATGATTATTCTTTACATGGAGAAGAAAATAACTCGTGTTTATTTCATCCATTAAAAATTTTACTAATTTTTAATAAACCGTACAACAAAACTGATTTTGAAGGTAAAAATCAAGGTAAATTTAAATAAGAGCCCTGAACTATGAGAGTTGCCAATTGATACTATTTGGCTGATATTTCTGCCGTTTATATAGTGAGCCAGTCCTATAAAGATCACATCATTCTTGTGTCACTATCTTAGAGGATTGAGACAGACAGAATGATTTAAATCAATATAATTACTGAACTAGGGTTCAAAGAAAGCACGTCTTGTGCCTCTCAGGACGTTTTACTTAGTGCATATTTGAGGAAGAAAAGGAGTGTGGTCAGCCTTGCTGACAGGCTAGACTTTGGCTGGCCCTGTAACCACTGTTTTAGTTTTGTCTTTTCTTTGATTAATTTAAGGGGAGAGAGGGAGACAAGGAAGAGGAGGAAAGACACTATTTTGTTTTTCTTGTCAACACTTGATTAATTAAGAAGAATTTGGTAGGATTAATATTTTGTGATTAATTTTATTCCAAATGATTTTAGTGTTCCTATTATGTCTACATACATTTGAATAAAAGCATCCCATGTAAATCTTCATTCCACTTTCTTCAGCCTTCTACATTGTCCTCCTTTTTCCCCCACCCAAATCAATGTTAATGGTAGCATCATGTGATGGAGACAGCATTGCCCTTGGCCTAGAAGTGTCTGAGTCTGAGTTCTGATGTTACCATGTAATAGATGTGGGATTTTTGGAAAGTCATTTATCCTTTCCAGGTACTAGACAAATAATGTTACATGTGCCAAAGTCAAAGATTACTTCTAGTTTTAAACAGAAGTTTAAACAATTAGCCTATTGTTTTTTAGTCCATCAGCAAATTGTGGTGATTCTCTTCTGTAAATACTAACTTCACTCTCATTGTGTCAATTAACACTGTTTATTTTATAGTTTTTGCATGTCTTACGAAATGTTGTTAGAATACAGTTAGAATGTAGTTAAGAGTGCCCATGAAAGGCTTAGCTAAAAGAAAAATTGAAAATTCAGTACTTATAGGGAAAAACACTACAGTCATTTAAATTGACACTAAAAATCACTTTATTGAGATGGAAAGGTTGTTGCCTTTTTCAGATATTAAATGTGCATGTATCTGATCAGTGATTTATTATCAAGGAGCTGAGGTTCAATGTATATGATAACATCTTTGTAATAAAGAAAAATTTAGAGACCACATGAGTTATCGAACCCAGCACAGCACATATTTTAGAATCCCAACATTAGCTCACTGATTAATATTTTCTGGAATGCAGCTTAACAAGCATATTTGTGAAGTATCATGTAGACTTTTGATGTTCCAGGTCAAGAAACTCTCTTAAGTTAGAGATTCTGGGACGTGAAGGCTCTCTATGTGCCTTGCTTTCAGATTACAGGGCTTTTCTATAGGTTAAAACTATGCAGTTATCCTGGTAGCTGCAAAAGTAGAACAATACATATCGCAGTAAAATGCTCCAGGTGCATTGTCACTGTCTCCTGGTTGCCTTGCCCTGCCTTCCAGTTAGTTATCACTGGCTTTCTAGAGCTCTTGAACTTGAGAAAGGTTAGACAGCACACCGCTGGAGCAGTTTGTGAGCATCAGCAGATTTAGCTTGTAATTTCATTGATCTATATGGGCTCGCTGTTTGCAAACCAGCTGCTGCTCTGTTTCCCCACAGCTACTGATCTCAGTAGCATTGATTTTTCCCCCCTTACATTAACATCGCATTACTTCTTTAATGGGCAATAAATGACTGGATGTAAATACAATCAGAGCAGCAACAACAAAAGGAAAACGTCAGACTCATTTTTATTTAAGGGATCCTTTCCATTAATATTTGCCATAAAAATTATAACACAAATTACTGACAAAAGTAATGCAATTTTTATTTTAGTGCATTTTGTCTGTTTGTAGATATGTAGTGTCTGCCAAGTGGTCTTCTCTTCCTAATGCATTAGGCAAAGCTATACAATAACAGTGCTTTTATGGATACTGTAAATTTGCACCACTACCTTAGTACAACTAAATTCTATTCATGAAGGAAAGCAGAAAGCAGTACGAAGGTTTACACTTAACTCCACATAGGCTGAAAATGAAAGTATTTCAGATTGTGTCAGCTGGCTAATGGACACCTTTAAGATATTGGTTAATTTCAATAAAATTAGAAAAAGAATTGACTAATCTGTGATATTTAAGAACTTCGTCTATGAAAACATTAAGATATAAACCTTACAAATCTTCTTGATGCACACTTAAAGTGAGTATGTCTGTGTGTGTGTGTGTGTGTGCATGTGTGTAGGGTGATCACTATTTAGACATTTTTTCTCAGAGTTCCTTTCTGGAGTTAAAAACCTATAAATGGTAACCGTGGGAGAGGATATAAAAAGTATGCATTTTAAAGTTCATTATGCATAGATATGCTTTAGGTGGTCAAAGAAGCAAAAGGAATTTATTTGGCTTTAGTAACTTTAAAGAAGACAAATGCCGTTAAGTCCAACCAATAATTTCAATTTGAAATAAAAGTCAACAACGTATTTTATTTCATAAATTTTAGAATTCCCACTGATTTCCATCGCTACTGACAATACATAACTAATCTCTCATACCCAACACAATCTCTATTACCAAGTCTATTGTTTCCTTTTTTGTTTGTTTTGAGATGGGCAAAAATATTTTGGCAGCAGCTTTCTCAGAAGCTTTATTCCAGCACTCTGTCAAATATAGTTTTGAATTTTTAAGAAAATGGTACTGAATCTAATGTCTTCAAAAAAATCACCTATTTTTAGCTTTACCTTTAAATATCTCTGTTTACTTCCTCAGTACTTTCCCACCAGTTTCCAAACTTCACTGAAGTTCAGGGACCACTATATTTCAGATAAGTGGAAATAACTATTTTGAGCAATAACTTTTTGTTGATATTTTGTACGTCAGTTTTCTTTTTTTAAAATTCTGTGTTGTAAACAGGTGTTAAGAGTATTGATCTGAAGTCAGATTCACCAGAACCAATGATGGAGTTGGAGAAAATATCTAGAGCAACATCTATAGCACATTCCAGTGTCATTCTTACATTTCAGTGGTTTTATTGTTGTTGTATTGTTGTCACTGTTACTTACAAAAACATTTACTCATTTTCGCTCTCATATATTTTTCCAAAATTATGTCAGTGTCTATAACTCTCATCAGTGGCCTGATCTTTTCCAGAACCTGAAAACTACAAGTGGCTTTGGCACAACAGTACTTTATCCCTATGATTTTGTCCCAAGACTCACCGTCAAACAATGAACTACTGCTCAGTTTCTGTCATTGCATCTTGGGTAATTCTGCTACCTGGTCACCAACCTGGATACCCTCTTCCTCCTATACTCATCTGTTCTGTTGCACCCCATGTGCCAATGAATTTTAAAATATATAAGTGAATCAAATTCATCTCATTTCTCTCTTGATCACCAAAAGAAAATCAGGAGAGTGGAGCTTCTCTTCTTTCAATCCTAAAATTTCAGATTTAGAAGGGAAAGGAATATTTAGGAAAATGAAATGTCTTTCAGATAATATGTGGAGAAAAGGAATAGACAGAATTTTTTATACAACTACTCTTAGATTTCTATTTTAGAATTTTATAGGATCTATGTCTATTTCTATTATCTTTAAGAAAATTCCAGCCCAAGAAGTAAGGCCATAATTTATGTGGTCCGGTAAAATGTCCAAAAAGCTTCTAATATTTCAAATACAGTAAACTATATTGATTCTATTATTCAACTAATAATACTAATGTATTCAAGATCACACTGAACTGTTTCTGTAACAACTGATTTTCTCTTCAATACTGGACAGATAGGCTTATTTCCAAACTGCAATGCCATAAACATAAAATTATACAGAATCTTAAAAAAAATTAGGCTTTCAGGATTAATCTACTTAGCAAAACTACGTTTATCAGAAACTATTTACTGAGCACTAGCTGGAAGTCAGAAATGACCAAGTCATGTCCCCAGTGTCAGAGAGCTTACAGTCCAGTGAAGGTTAAATACGGGTACACAATTTGCCCAGTTTTTTGTATAAAATTTCCTAGAGCTGATGAGACACTTCCTTCATTGTCTGTTGTGGCAAAGACAATGGTCTATGCTTGCCATATGTGGATGCATAGGAAAGCTGCATCTCCTAGACCCTTCTAGCTACCTGGGGACATGAGCCAACAGAATGTGGGTAGAAAACATGCATCTTACTTCCAGGTCTAATTCCTAAAATATCTCATGCAATCCTCCATAGGACCTCTTTTCCTTTACCTATTGACTGAAAAAATGAAGTGAATCCCTCAGAGAATTCCAGGGAGACCTCAGAGTATGATGGAGCCAAAAGAAAGGAGATTGGGTAAAGAGCTTCCAGGAGAATCTCCTGACTTACAATGGACTCCGACATGAGTGGGATACAACTTTTGCTGTATTAAGCCTCTGAGATTTTAGGTTTTGTGTTAACTTCTTAAGAACTCTTTATGATCACTATCTCACTTATTGTTCTGTGTTGTAATACAAAGGCACATGCAAGCTTTGGCAAGGAATGTAGAGCACTGGGTCTCTATACTAACATAGACTCAGAATTTTGCCTTTACAAAGTAGGTTATTTCCTCTTGCGGATTTTTTCTGACCATGTTTTCCTACTAGTTGCTCTGCAAGGGTATCATTCTTCATTGAAAAGCATGTAGCTGTTCTCACTTTAATTTTATGTGGTCTCAAAATGAGATAATCAAGCTTAAAATTATTAGCTGCCATTTATATAACACTTACCAAGTACCAGGCAAAACTTTAATCACATGCAAATGTCATTAAAACCCTTTAAGGTAGATATTATCATATCCATTTTATATATGAGGAGAGTTACAGAATTTAAATAAATTAGTAAATTCTAGCACAAGTATTTGACGCTGTCTGTGAATGCTCAAACTATTAATTCTCTTACCATAGTTAAGTAGCATCTTTCATTAGAATGCTTCAAATAATAACATGTAACAGTATATTATCGTATGATACTCATACTGACTTCTGAGGGCCCCCCCTTTTTTTTAAGGTATGTTTTATTTCTTGACTTTGTTCTTGACAGGCGAGGTTCCCATGGAGCTAAGTTCCAGAAAGGTGAAATGAATTTTCTTACAGCAGATTAGCAATAATTTCCTACATAATGTATATGGGTATGATTTCTTAAATATAAAACATTTTTATTATAGAAAATCTTAAACATAAACAAAAGTAAAGAATATACTTGACCCCCATATATCCATCATGCAGCTTCAACAATAATCAAATCATGGCCAATCTTGTTTCATACATCCCTCATACCCTCCAGATTTATTCTGAAGCAAATTTCAAAGAATTTCATTTGTAAATGGAAGAATAGATATCTCTAAAAGATAAGAAATCTTAAAATATATATAATTGCAATGCTATTTTCACACATAAAAAAGATTAAAATAATCTGGGTAGGAATTCTCAAAAGATACTATTCACCTATTTGCTAAATAACATACATTGAGTACATGTCGTGTTCCAGGCCTATCGGAACATCTTTGAGCCCTAGCCAATAAATTTGAACAGCTTTGATTCTATACTCAAATTACATACCTAGTTCTTTTATTTTCCAGCAGCCTCTAGGCTAGCTGTTATTTAAAAGGGCTTTTTTCTTTGTTTTAATTGTTGTGAATTTTACATCTATGGTATTAAATATTTACACTTTAAATTATTGTCAATACCTTCCTATTATTATAGTTATTTACAACTTGCTTGTTTACAATCTCTGTGTTACTTAGGATGCAACAGAATTAACTTACTCCAAGTTATTAAATTTTTCCGTCCTATCAATGTTAATGTTCTAGGAGTGAAAACTAGGGCTTAAAAGATAGCTGCTAATTGCCAGGATTCAATCATCAAGTGCATTAATAGTTCCTAGAAGGCATGGCCTGTCTTTGGAACTGGAAGTCAGGTCCTGATCTGTTTCTGGCATCCTGACTCTGCCTTATATATCGTTTACTGCATATGTGCCTTAGTATCCTGTTGTTAAAAGAGGAATAACAAGATAATAATACACATCCTTGTGTGCCACACAGAAATCTTGTGAGAATTAATACTCAGAAAGGACTTCAGGGATTAGTGAGAAAAGGCACTTTAGAATATAAACACCATGCAATTATTCTTATTACTGTGAGCTAGAAAAATGCTAGGAAGAAATAGCATGATTATTGTGGCATGCATTAAGCCAAATAAGAAAGCAGGCTAGTGGGGAATCCCATCGAAGATAAAAATTACTTTGACCAATCCTTCCTTCCCTCCAGCCACCGAAAGAAATTATTTTTATAGTCATGTTTAAATAGTACCCTAACTTCCTTTCATTTTGCTTAAAATCTGTGATACAGGAATTGTGCTTAAATGAAATTTCCATCAGCTTTTACATATTAAAAAAAGCAAGTGCATTTTAATGCACATATTGAACATTAAATCATTTTTTGCTGCAGGTTATTGCAAGTAAATAGTAATTGTAAAATAGATTCTTTTTGATGAAACAAAATGAAAATAGACTGCTAATGTTCACCTCAGATTTTCTCATCATTTCATTAACAGTTCAGCTAGGAAAGGTATTTTTATAATGATGGGCAAGAAAATCATACTCATCAATATGCATCCATATTCATATGTTGGTACACTGGAAACTTAAAATAAGGGCACAGAAATATGTGAAATCCATACGCCCCTTAAAATGATTTACAAAAACTACTCTATTTGTTCACGTATTGTTTCATTCACAATATTCAGACACCCAGCTCATTAAGAAATATAACAAAATTTAAATAAGAATCAGTTTGCTTTTCCACAGAGTTGTCTTTTCAGAAAACAAGAATTTGACAGACAAAAATTAGGGCAGTAGATTAGATTCCTAGTGGAATGGCTACCAACTTCTGTCCTACTGCTGTGTCAACTGTAAACTCAAACCCTCTCCACCCCCACTGACTCTTTGTATCTTTATAAAATACTTTTCTTTACATTCAACTCTTTTACGTTTCCGCATATGGCTTGCTCCAAACCTTAAAGTAATTATGCACTTTAAGACATTGTGAAACTGTAAAGATTCAGCCTGTTTCAAGCAAGAATAATAAAACAGCAATGCCTTGAAAGGACCGTTTCAGTAGGTGCACACAGGGAGCTGAGAACGCTACTGCCGAGCTTGCACTGCCCCCTATGGTTGCTATCTGACAGTTCCCGAGGAAAAGAAGCCACGTGCTCTGTCCTCTCGGTGTACAGCAGCATCTGGGCACTATGCTTTGAGCTCAGTTCTGAATAAACACCTTACAGCATGAGAGCGTTAATTCAGATGCTAATATTTTGGAAATTTATATATTAAATTTCAACTCTTATTAATGCAATAAATTAACAATATCTTGTTTTATCACTTTAATATATATTGTCAACCTTATACAAAATCTCAAATTATGGTAGTAAAAATTCTTTTAAATAACAAGCATGTTGATAGTTACTTTCAAACATGTAGCTCTCTGAAGAAGACACTCCTTTTTTCTGAACTCCAATTTTACCTCTTGTCAATTTGGTACCATCTAGCACTGAGTTTCAAGTTTAAGTTGTGCACACACCTATGTTTTTACTTCCGAACTGGATGGTGAGTTCCATGAAAGCAGAGGATCATGCCTCCTGTCATTGTACATCCACACAGTGTTAGCAGAATGCTGGGCTCAGAGAAGCTACTCTATCAAACCAAGGCTATTGATATGCCCTCTTGAATTTATTTTATTACTAACTGTCTTAGTTTCAGTTCCCTAGAAGCAGAACCTAAGAGAGCAAATTGAATGTGCAAGATGTACTAAGAGTACAACCTTAGGCAGAGCCTGCAAAGGAGGAAGAAAAATAGGAGAGGAAAGAACTTAGCAAAATGTCTCAGGTAATATCTAGCCTTGGCATGATCCTCAACATGTGTGGGATGAAAGTCTGAAGCATAAATTGCACCACAAAGATACCCCTCCTTGAAGCAAGAGAGCCAGCCTGTTGTACCCCCGGTTTTTGGTCATTAGCTGTGGCCACCTCTCGATGGTGGGAAGTGTGCAACCTCCTGGGTAAGGCAGCAACCTCAGCTGAAGGCAAATCTCCAGAGAAGGGGGCAGTTGTGAGCTGTGAGTAGCCAACACCCCCAGCAGATGAGGGACGAGAAAGAGGTCAGGAAAGGGAATCTAGCTGAGCATCTGCAACATTCACCTGAATGCACTTGTTTCTTACAATCAAATTTACTCCATCCAGGCACAGATTCTCCAGGACTCTGTGGTCACAATTTTGAGGAAACTTACTAGCTGCTGCAGTTGGTCTTATGGCAAAAACTCATCTCCTTCCTCTATCACCCATTCTATATTTCTATATTCCTCTTTATCTCTAGCACTTCCACTGGCCTCAATGGCTTATCTAGTGGAGTAACACAGAGCCTCATCCCTAAGGGTTGAGCCCCATTACGACACCATGATTAGGAAGGTCATGGTTGCTGCACTTGCTCGTTCACAGTTACAAATGAGCATGAGAGGACCCAGAGACACCTCCCCTTCCTTGCCCCAGTGGATCACCTGAGTGCCAAAAGTGTCCTTCCCTGCTTTCAGTAGCCCTGACACTTAAAGATAAGTGTCAATTACTCTTGCTTGTGTTTGCTGGTCTACTGATACCAGCTGCCAAAAACAACCAGGTGGCAGTTGTACCTTTACATTTAATAGGAATTTTACTGTGTCCACAGGTGGGAAGGACCCCCTCTTGAAACCTAGGACCTCTAGACCCACAGAGTTTAAGATTTCAGGGTCAGGAAGAACAAATTTCCCAAGCGGATCAGTGGAAATGATGTTGAGTGGGGCCATTCCTGCTTTCACCCCTTAGTTCCCAAAGCCATTTGTATTAGTTCACTAGGGCTGCCATAACAAAATACAACATCCTAGGTGGCTTGAACAACAGAAATTTACTTCCTCACAGTTCTGGAGTCCGTAAGTTCAAGATCAAGGTGCCAGCAGGGTTAGTTTCTCCTGAGGCCTCTCTCCAAGGCTTGAGGTTGGCCATCTTCTCACTGCGTGCTCACATGGCCTTTTCACTGTGTGTATGCATCCCTGGTGTCTCTTCCCCTTCTCAGAAGGACACCAGACCTATTGTATTAGGTTCCCACCCTTTGACCTCATTTAATTGTAATTACCTCTTTGAAGGCTCTATTTCTCAAAACAGTGACATTGGGGGTCAGGGTTTCAATATATGAATGGGGGGGCATGATTCAGTTCATAACACCATAAATTATACCTGCTTCTGACACGGTAGCACATAATGGATGTTGATTTAGAGTATACCACATTCTGAAAAATAGTGCCCTATCCTTTCAAGTTGTCATCTCCAAACTGGCACCTCATCTGCATCTTTGAGGGTCATTCTACTATTCTAACGGTACAGCAGTTCCTGGAGGGTACAGTAGGTGATGAGACCAAGAGTTCTCATGGTCATGTGCCCGCTACTTTACCTTCTTTACAAAAAATAATGGATCTCTTGGTCTGAGATGCTGTTATACAAGATTTGATGCCAGGAAATCAAACACTCCATGAGCTCTTGCAGTATGATGTTGGTCAAACTGCTGTGGGCAAGAAAGGTGAACCCATATGTGTCAATTCTGGTCAGGATAAATTCTGCCTTTTTCAAGATAGAAAGGGTCCCATGAAATCAAATTGGCATTAAGTGGCTGATTGGTCTCCTTGGGGGATGGTATCATATAGGACACTCAGCATTAATCTCTGTTGCTGACAGATCAGGCATTCAGGAGCAGCAATTGGCTAGATAGGTCTTGGTGAGGCAGAGAACATATTCTTGGGCACATACATAGATTCCATTTCTTCCACCACGGCTCTTTCAGTCATATGCTGATGATGCCATCATTTTCATGGTCAAGGAGAGAGGCTGACTGGTAACAAATGGCCTAGTCATCCTGTCCATTTGGTTGTTTAGTGCTTCTTCTGGAAAGAGTCCACTCTGGTGTGCAATGCAAAGAGCTTCATGCTTCCTTTCCACTTCCACAGATTCTTCTACATGGCTCTTCCTAGATATCTTCAACTATGATTTCATAATATTGCTCTTTCCAGATCCCTTGACTAACCACCTAAATTATTTATCACTGTCTATGAATCCATTAATATTATTACTGCAAAACATTTCTCTCTTTACACAATAACCAGGAGCCCTGCCAACTGGTAGGTTTCCCTTCCTTCATCATTGTCTTTCAAAGCCACCTGAGTAGAAGTATAATGCATCAACTATTCATTTTAGGGTTCACCAACATGCCAACTTCTCTGTGAACCAAGCTCAGTCTTTTATCCCCCTCTGTCACCTGGTCACAGAAAACCCATAGGAGGCCTGTCATAGGTTGTGTTCCCTTAGGAGTAAGCTCGGTTAAGGGGTTTAGAACACAGGATGTTTATTAAGGAGTCCCCCTGAGATCAATACTTGTGGAAGGGAAAAGAAGGAACAAAGATTGAAGAGAAGTCAAGCTCTAATGCAGCCTTGGCCAACCCCACGGGGATCTCTATATAAGTATCTCCAGAAGATAGCTAAAATAGCCCTTCAGAGTTATCCTCAGTTGGGCCTAAGTGACCAGGTCTTTATACCTGCATTGATGAGCAGGGGGCATGATCATGGGTGAGGTAGCTCTCTGCAGCTGAGGCAATTCCTGAAAGATCTGAAAGCTGAAGCAGATGGAGCACTGAGCACTCCATTGAAGGGGGAGCTGAGAAGTTCATCATGGCGTCCATCCTAAGGCCACTGCTATGAGCTGATGAGAGGTTGCTGGTGCAACAGTGATATGTAACAGGGAGGTCTAGCTACCTTGTTTGTGCAGCTTTCAAGAGTCCATGGACCTGCTTGAACTTACATATCCTGGATGTATCACTTCTATCTTATAATGGATTGATGCTGGGCCCATCCTACCCAATCTTATGACTTGGTAGTCTGAAATTATCCAGCTCATGATGAGAAAGTCTGGCTGGATGGTCACTTGATATCCCATTGTCAGATGCTTCAGCTCTACCAAGGCCCACTAACATGCCAGGATCTGTTTGTAGAGTGGTATACAGTTCTCTGCTGTATATGGCATGTCCTTGCTCCAGAACTTCAGTAATCTATGTTGCAACTCTTCTATTGGGGCTTGACAGAGTCTCCATACAGCATGGTTTTCTACCATAAATACCTCTAGGAATTTAGGAAGTATGTATGATGTATTTATCAGGTATGTTTGAGGTCTGCCTAGCCATATATCCTAGTAGCAGGCTACTTGAACCACAGCTGGACCACCTACAGAGTCATTTCTTGCTCTAGGCCTCTCTCAAATCTAGTGGCTTCTAGGTCATATGATAAATGAGTCAGAGAAGTACTCCCAATTACAGAATGGTCTGTCTCTAAAACCTGAGGAGGTATGCCAAGAGATAGACCATCTTAGCAGATGAAGGTACAATGTGCAATAGCTTGTCCATTACTTTTGAGGGGATGTCTTGTAATGACATAGACCCCTGGACCACCCCTGTATAAAAACAAATGCACCATTGAGACAGCTTATGAATATTTGTAGAGTCTATTTCCCACCCTGTTTTTCTTTGGCAGAGATGTGCTTGCATGCCCTAGGCGATGGAACTGCCATCCCCTCAAATCATACCATTAATGAAGGTCCCTAAATATTTGTGAGGTTTATCTCCCACCCTCTGGGGCACACATGTTTAACCAAGGAATTCATAGTTGCCACTTCTTCTTCAACAATATAGTGGGCCGCTATGATATTCTGCAGGATATACAGATGCTCCATGCCCCATTGAAATATATTATGAGACAAGAAATTTAACATAACTCCAAGGAGAGACAATAAGTGTGTATTATTGTCTGTTCCTTGTGAATTTAACTGTTTCTGATCCTCTTTTTTATGCATGTAGAAAAGAATAAATTCCAAATCTCAATAGCCACATACCACATATCCAAAGCTCTGTTAATCTGCTCAACTAAAGATACATCTAACACAGCTGCCACAATGGAATTGCATTTGGTTAAGTTTGTGGTTAACCCATTGTCATCTTTCATGATACATCTGGTTTCTGCATGGGTTAGACTGATGAATTAAAGGAAGATATAATAGTACCACAATCCTTACAACCTTTAAGGCTTTGAGGACAGCACTAATCTCTTCCATTCCCCTGTGCATACAGTATTGTTTCTAATTTACTATCTTGGCTGAGGAGGGTTTAATGGGGCAGTTTCAGGGGTTTCTCCCTTCACTGCAGTTGCTCTCATTGAGCTAGTCAAGGAGCCATAAGAGAGTTCTGCCAACTTGCTAAGTATGTCCATTACGATTATACACTCTCAAACTAAAGACACTGAGTCGCAAGTGAATCTGTAGAACCCATGGATCCACTGTGAGACAGACCTAGGCCAGGGATCCATTATTAACAGTTGCCATATGCCCTTTTACTGGCAGGGAGGCTACGATAGTGTTTTGGCCCCTTGGGACTCAGCATCAACTTGGATAGTGTATCCAAAAGACCTAAAAAAGATCCAGATAGTCCCCTTTTCTCAGAATATAGTTACCCAACTAAATGGCTGCATGTCTCTTTGGGGAAAAACTGCAGAAACATTGTATACAATTGTCATAAGTTAAAAGTGCCTTCCTTATGGAAGGGAAGCTGACTTCTCCTTAAGCTGATGAATTCCAAGTCTAATAACTGTACAGGTCTGGAAACTTGGCAAAGGATCATAACTCTCCATAGGGGTGGCTTATTTCAGCCTTCTATGTATTCAATCTTGATCTTATCTGATTTTAGATAGACAGATGATAAATGATAGGTAGACAGATAACACTATTCTATATTTTGACTACGTAGAGGATAATGAGTATTTACTCAATATGTAGAATAGTTCTACCTGTCTATCTGTCTATCTGTCCATCTATCTATCTATCTATCTGTCTATCTATCTATGGAGCCTAATCCTGTTACAATGCTTCTTCTACAACCTACAAAGTATAGGCTCAGCCTACAAAATATAGCCACTATGGGCTCTTATTTATTTATTTTTTTTCTGGTGAGGAAGATTGGCCCTGAGCTAACATCTGTTGCCAATCTTCCTCTATTTTGTGTATGTGAGATGCCACCACAGCGTGGCTTGATGAGCAGTATATAGGTCCATGCCCGGAATCTGAACCCACGAACCACAGGCCACCAAAGCAGAGCATGGGGACTTAACCACTATACCACCAGGCTGGCCTCACTATGGACTTTTAAATGAAGCTTGTGCCCCCTCCATAAATGGACTATACTCTAGGCTCTTCCAAGAAACAAAATCAGGAGATGGGTCATCAGGATTTATATAGTAAATCCTTTCCAGAATGCCCACTTTTCCAAGGCTTTGATCACCTCCACCAATTGGCCACAGCAGTCTGGCATTTCTACTACAGTAAATCTAAACCACTGATTTTCAAGCTTCCAAGGACCTTCCAAGCAATGTATAAGCCCCATTTCCATGGTGTTAAGTTAGGTATCACAGGAGGGTGCCCCCATTTGACATACTCTGTCTTATTCAGCTTTATATTCCATTCCACCACCCTATCCAACACTTTTAGAACCCACTCTCAGGAATACTTTTCTAGTTAGTGCTGTACTTGTTAGTCATTCCTGCAACTCTATTGGTATATAATACATCCCTTCCCTTAGCAGGCTCAGTAATTTACCAGTCAGGGTTATGCTGAGATATGATCTTAGTTGTTGATTTTGCGGCCAAGAGGGGAAGATCAGAGGGGTTTAGCATTATTTTGTAAGGCATCTGCCTCATTTGAGTATTCTGCATAATCTTTTATCAGGAGGTAGGAGAGGCTCTATCTTTTGACAAAGGTTATTGGACCACCTGTACAAGCCTAGAAGTTTCAGTGGAATCCAGGAGTCCAAGGTTTACATGTATATATATCCAGATAAACCTATCCCAAGTTCCCAAGCCACTTTCTTTACCTTTCAGGTCAAGACTTTCCAAGGCTGAGAATTAAGCTTTCTCTTGAGGTCTTCGACTTTTATAATTAAGTCCTATGCCTGGTCTTCAGTTCTATCTGCCCTCCAGCTACAGGAGCCAAAGAGGCCCTCTGACTCTCATACTTGGCTTTAAATTGGTGATTGATTGCCCTGGGCCTGTTATTTCATCTCTTCAAAGCATCAGTGGCTCAGAAATAACTTCTCAATTCCACAGTCTTTATAATTTATATTTCTCTTGTACCTTTCAAATGCCAGATATATTGCACGAGCCAATGCATCTCCTTTTGCCCTATCCTATCCCAGTTGACCTCAATGGCAGCCTTAGCAATTGCACTGTGGCTGCATGCCAGAGCCATGGAAACTCCACCTACCACCAGTGAAGAGGTATTTGTTGCAAACTAATCCTCAAATTTCTAACTGAAGGACCCCATTCTTGGAGTCTGCTTCCTAAGACTACTTTCTGTAACATCTTAGTTCAGTTTCCCCAGAAACAGAGCCCAATCCAGAGTTCCAGATGCTTTATTGAGGAAGATCTCTTCAAGAATACCTTGGAGCTGGTCCAGTGGCATAGTAAAGTTCATGTGCTCTGCTTCAGTAGCCCTGGGTTTGCAGGTTTGGATCCTGGGCACGGACTTACACACCACTCATCAAGCCATTCTGTGGCCGAGTCCCACATACAAAGAAGAGGAAATTTGGCACAGAGGTTAGTTCTGTGACAATCTTCCTCAAGAAAAAAGAGGAAGATTAACAATAGATGCTAGCTCAGGGCCGATCTTCCTTACCAAAAAAAAAGAAAAAGAATACGTATAAGGCTGGGAGTGAAGCAGCTTAAGGAAGGAGAAAGAGCTGATCAAGAATATAGTCCCAGGCAAAGTCTAGCTGTGACTTGATCCATGGAGATTGCAATGAGTTTGGAATATAAATCTCACCACAGTGTTGTCTCCTCTTGAGGCAAGGAAGCTAGACTTCTGTATCCCTGTATCAGTCAGACATAGTCTACATGCCGTCCTCAAATCGAGCAAAGGAGTTCCACAGCCTCCCTGGGTTCTCAGGGTGAGGGAGGTGGGGACATAGGAGGCTGGGGAAGTGGGGTGGGAGCTGTGATACATTTGTGGCCAACACTGCCAGCAGCATTGGACCTAGGCAATCTAGGCAAGGCACCACAGCTTCTACTAAGCTAGAAAAATTATAGACTTGGCATCAGGAACAACTTTTAATTAATGATCACAGATAGTTTTGTTTTTTTTTAAATAAGTTAATTCAAGATGTTTGGGCATAGAAAAAGGTATTACAAATACAAATGTTGACAAAATCAAAGATCTATGAAGAAGTTGCATAAGATCACATAGAGGAATTAGAATACCTGTGTGAGGAAACTCATAAAACGACATTTAACTAAGGACTAGAAGTTGGCACCACATAGCACTCAGCTGGAGAGGACATACAGGACAAATTCATTTGGCTGCTAGCACAACTCCCTTCTTGTCTCCTTCGGGTGTGGCTGTCAGCCAGCAGCAACTCAAATTCTATCCAAACATAGGTGAGGAACTTACAAAGTAAACAAGTCAGAAAGTCAGCTCTTAAAAAATTAATTATAACATCATTTGTTTCATCCTGGATGACAGATAAAGAAGAGCTTCTTTTGAATCCATTCGTCTTTAGTATCTAAAAGAGCAAAAGACCATAACATCACAATTCTATCCACAGGGTAATTCAACTACTGAATCTGTTCTACTGAAAACTGAAATCAAGAAAGTATGTCTTCAATATATTATTACCTTTTCCTTATGCACGTTTACCTCCCTGGCTAGTATCCCACTCCTTACACCAAACCAGAGTTTGGCATTCCTTTGGCATGAACAAAGAGTCTAAGGCCTCCCTTGGTAACATCCCACCAAGCCAGTATTCCTAACAACGACATTAGATATTTACATCTTCTTTTTTCCCATTAAATCTTAAAGGACCAATGTCCCATTTCAATAATGATTTGAGTCTATACATTCCCTATAAAATTCCATGGACATGACGAAAAAAGAGAAAAGAAAATTAAAAAACAAAAACAAAAATGTGGCATTGCTGAAACGCAGAAGCCATCAATGGTCAAGAAACACTAATTTTTTTCTGGAAGTTGTGAAAGAGAATGACCTAGATTAAAGGAAAAGCTGATTGGTATTGATTAGCCTATTACTTAGGTTATTAGCAAAGGAGAAGAGCTCAGCCCATAAACTGAGTGATTAGGTCTCCCCAACAGGACCTAGGAAATCCTCGAATTCTGCACAGAAGAACATAAAGCAAAGATATCTCTTAGATTGAGTCCACTTCCCAGAAGGGCTGGCCACTGCTTATTTTTTTACTACATCTAGTGGACAGTGTGTACTAAGTGAAGTTTGTATTTTACAATGGTGTTCTTCAACAAAGTCACTGGGGTGAGTAAAAGGGGGAAGAGGAGTTTGCAACATCTCAGCTAACTTTAGCCTGTCTCAATAAATCCAAAAGGAAAGAAAAAAAATAAGAAGACTAGGTGAAATGTGAATTCCTCTACCACACTAACCACTGTTTTTTGCCCTCTTTCCTCCTTTCCTACTGGCAACTGCACATTTGAACTGTTTTGGACAGCCCTAAGTTCCCACAAGCAGGAACTGGGGAAGAGAGTGCGCTGGTGTAGAACAAATCAAAGGACTTTGGCAACCCCGCTAGAGGCCACAGGACAGTGAGCCCCAGCTTTCCACCCCAGGCTTCATGTGGGTCAGAGTCTTCCAAGATTTCAGAGTAAAATCCATGACTGGATCCTTGAGCTGCTGTGGATGGATCTCACTGGCTGCGCTTCCTCTATGGTGAATGCCCCTCCCTACTCAAAGTCCACTCGCTACACCAGGACAGAGTCAGCCCCAGACATCACAGTAATGTTTATAAAACAGTGAAATAGAAACAGCTTGAAGACCATCACTAAATAATTATTCAAATAAGGAATACTGAGCACCTGTTAAAAGAGATAAGTTAGATTCAAATTAAGATGAAAAAATTGCTAAGGCATTGAGAAAATATAGTTATAGAAGAATCTTTACAGCACAGTTACACTTTTATTTAAAAATTTCAGCATGCTTAAGTAGATATAACGTATAATATGGACATAGTATAGAATGCAGGCACAGAACGATATCTGAAATAACATGTAACAAAATGTACATAGTTATTATATATTAGTGTGAAGATTATAGGCAATATTTTTGCTCTTTATGTTTTTGTTTATGGTCTAAATACTTACTTTTCTAATCAGAAAGAAATCAATATAAATGTTTCCATTTACAGTGGTAGCTTACTATGTGGAATTGATAAAAATGCTCATGTTCCATGGCTGTGTATGTGTATCCTCTCTTCATTATGTGTTCTTTTTTCTGTTATCTTAATAATACCTTATAGAAGTTGAAAATCCAATAGAAAGAAATTCTGACCATTAGGCATAACAGAATTTTGCTTCACCCTTGAAATAAATGGCTCTTCATTCAGGCTATATATTGCTGTAGTCTTGGCAAAGCTACAACATCCAAGGACAACTTTAGTGTGATGGTCTTCTTTCTTTTATGTGACTGTGTTAAAGCAATTTATATCTTTCCAGTTTGGTTATTTACATAGCATAAACTTCAGATATCTATTTCCGGTAATGGTGGATTAAAACGTTCCTTCTAGAACTCCTGCTAAAGACACTAGAAAACTGAATAAATATAAGAAAAGCAGAATCAATCTTCAAATATTTGAATGTGTTAGAAAGCTAGCAAGGGAATGAGGGCCAAGATCTGAGAGAAGGTGAAACCTAGATAGGTAAGCTTGGCAATTGAGGCCACTTTTTTCCTAGGGACATCTGCTCTTCCTGAAAAGTTGGCTCAAAGTCTGAGGAAATGAGAAGCTCTTGTCATAGGAGTCAGGGCAAACTGCAAGCACCTTTCTCAGGGACTGATATTCAATTTTAAATCATCTTGATCCTTGAGCTTGAGTTGAGGTGATCCCAGATGGCTAGTTTCTCTGACTGCTTGACAGAAGCAAAGGTAAATCCTCTCTGGAGAAAGATAGTCTCATCCTGTGCTTCAGATAACTTTTATAAACTTTCATCTGGGATCATTTTCTTTAAACCTGAAGGGCATCCTTTGGTATTTCTGTAGTATGAATCTGCTGATGACAAAGTCTTTCAGTTTTTGCTTAATTGAAAGTAACTTCATTTCACCTTCATTCCTGAAGCATGTTTTTCCCCTGGAATAGAATTCTAGGCTGCTAGTAATTTTCTTTCAGTGTCTTAAAGATGTAATTCCATTGTCTTTTGGTTTCCATTGTTTACACTGTGTCATCACCAATTCTTAAATTTCAGATGTCTTGAACTCCAAACTCCATCCCATTAGTCTAAGTAAGTCAATAATAGATGGATTAGACAGACTTCTACAATAGGTCTCCATTCAATGTCTGCACTTCCTCCGCATCCACTCACCCATCAGTCCACTGCAGTGTGCTTCTATCCCCAATGTTCTTCTGGAATTATTTTCATTAAGAACAATGGCATCTTTGTTGCTCATTCATAGGACACACAATAATATTATTTTATTGTTTCCTCAGAAGTATTGCCCACAGTCAATGACATTTTCCTTTACACTAGATTCTCCTACAAGCACACTCTCTTGGTTTTCCTCATCTGTCTGAGCATTCCTTCTTCGTCACATTTTCAATCTCCTCTTCCCCGTGTAGCCTATACTTTGACCACGTTGACAAGTCCTTTGGTTCCTCAATGCCACATAATCTTCTGGCTCTTCATGCTAGTGTCTCCTTGCCTAAAATAGCCACTCCTTCTATCCTGGCTACTTCTTTGTCAAGCTAAGTTATATTCATCTTGGTTCTCAATTTAAATGCCATTTCCTCTGGAAAAAAATTTCCTATACTCTCAACTCTAAGTTAGGAGCTCCCATTTTTCGCTATCAACAACATAGTTGTAACAGTTATATTTCACCATCAGTAATTTATTTAATTATATTATTTTTTGCTAGGATTATCAGCTCTGGGAGGATAGGGACATCTTTTTGTTCGCTATTGAGTCTCCAAGGTCTAGCACATTGTCTAGCCTCCACTAGGCACTTAATAAATATTTATAGAGTGAATAAATCTGACCTATTCTCTCCTCTACATGCACCATGCCAGTCCCCCTATTCAGCTTCCATTACTGAATTTCTGCAAATGTATCTCCATATCTCTCTCCTGTCTCACTTATATCTTAACCTATACACTGCTTTCAGATTAATGCATTCTATTTGGCCTCTAAATATTATTATTCCCCCTCCCTTTCCACCAAGCACATATTCCTGGGTAATCTCATTCAATAACCATACATAAATTTACTAATGCACCTCCAAATATATACATACATGTGTACACGTATGTATATCTATACACACACCTTCAAATACAATATGCTGTAGCTACATACTTATTAAATATTGAGACTCACAGCCTTAAAAATAACATGTATGCATGTAGAAATATGGATGGTAATGAGTTAAATTGTGGGCAACATGACATAGTTACATACGTGTAGCATAAATGTGCATTGGTTATATTTGCAACATTTGTTACATAAACTGGTCTGTTATTTTAACATAATGACCACAACGTAACTCAGCATCTTCCAGATTTCTAAGTGCCTGCCTGTTATCTTCGATCTTATGAGTCTCAACTTCCTCATCATTAGAACTTGGGTAATGATACTACTTCCCATTTTAATTATGAAATATTTTAGTCCCTTTCTTTGCTCTTAATTTAAATATTCCACAGACAGATCTTGGTCTTACTGTCAAATACGTAACTCATTAATTTGACCACAACACCAAATTTTCCCCCTGTTTCTCATAAATTGTTTTTTACAAATTGTCATAGACTGAATTGTATTCCCCCCAAATTCATATGTTGATGCCCTAACTCCCATTGTGACTGTATTTGGAGACAGGGCCTTTAAAGAGGCAATTAATGTTAAATGGGGTCATAAGGGTGGGGACCTAATCTAATAGGACTGGTGCAGGGATGCACGTGCACAGAGGGAAGGCCATGTGAGGACACACTGAGAAGCCAGCCATCTGCAAGCCAAGGAGAGAGGCCTCAAGAGAAACTAATTCTGCTGGCACCTTGAGGTTGTACTTCCAGACTCCAGAACTCTGAAGAAATACATTTCTGTTGTTCAAGCCACCCAGTCTATGGTATTCTGTTACGGCAGCCCAAGTAGACTAATACAATCACCCTCCATGTCACCAAACCAATCTCAAATCAGTCTGGACAGGTCCTTCTCCCTTAACTCTTATAACCAGATTCAAGCAAGATTCTTATCAATATCTTCCTTCTAAATATGGCTCAGTTTTGCATTTTTGTCTTTATCCTTCCCCACTTTACCTACCTAGGTCCAAGTTTCTTTATCTATCCATTTCTCCCAACTTTTCTCTTTTGTCTCCAGTCTTGATACCCTTTATTCTGAACTCAACCTGATACCTAAATCATCTTCCTACAAGGCAAAGGTGAGTGATTCACTTCCCTCTCATAAGCCTCTAATCTCCATGAGCTACACAAGACAAAGGACAAACGCCTTATTTTGGCATATGTTGTCCTTTGGAATTGGGCCCAACTGAATTGTCCAGTCTTTTCTCCATTAATGTTTCTCCAGGTTCCAGCCACATAAAAAAGGCCATAGCTTAGCCAGTCTTTCTGTCTTGGACGAAAACATTTGCTTATTTCACTCTCGACTCAGTGAATCCTTTCCAACATACCTGGACAGAATAAGCTCCTCCCTTACTGTGTTATCATCACCGTTTTCTCTTTTACACATAACCTTATTACACGTTCATAAAATACAGTGAGTACGTTTACATGGCTATCTCACTAAACTATGAATCTTCTGAGAATAAGAATTGCATGTATTTCATATTCATATTATGCATACTTAACATTGGGCCCTACCACAGTATTTGACAGACAAGAGTTTCATAAATGAATGGATAAAATAATAAATTAATGGTATTGAAGCACAAGTCAAATTTCCAGCTTATAAGTCTTTAAAAAAATTCTGTTGTCATGGAATAAAGTTTGGACTTCTCATTCAAGTATTCAAGATACTTTGTTCTAGACAAAACCAATGTTTTTCCACCTTCATGCCTCTATTTACAGCCTTCCCACATTTAGTCCCAAATCAAATATTACCTCCCACAAGCTAGAAATAACATCATTTAATTTTGCCTTCTTAATAGAATGGCTTTCTGTCTAATAATATTTATTAGTGTACTCTATCATTTATTTTAGACTTTAAGATTTTTAAAGTAAAAATCCATATTTGATTCATCTTCAAAGATTTAATGCCTAGTCCTGTTCATATCGTAGACACTTTGTAAAAACATTGTGACATCCACTTTGTGAGTATTTGTTGAGTATCAGTTATTTTCCAATATTTTGTTCATGAGTCTTATCATAAAAAGGAAAGTTCTGTGGATACATTCACATTATGTATATTTAATTATTTATAAATGAAAACATGTACTAATATACTAATATATTATGTGGATCATAATACTTTCATAACAATTAAAAACCTAAAAAACTGTATAAATGGAAGTTCTTTGATTTTTTTCCTGCAACTCAAAGAATCTGCTATGTACTTTTGGTGGGGGAAGGCCTTCTTTGGAGACCACTAAGACGTAATTATTTTCATTAAATTATAACACAAGAATTACTAATAACCTGTACTGGTACTGCTTTGGTCATCTAGGGTTGTTGAGAAATGAGCATTTAGCATAGATTATTTCCTATGTAATGGAAGTTTAACCCCTTATAGGCAGGAAAAGAATCTGGCCAGCTGTCAAGTTGTTCACTGAATGTCATCGCATGTCAAACACTGTGACATACCCTTTGTGCCCATAATCTCATTTAATCCTAAAAACAATCCTATGAAGTACATATTTTTATGCCTATCTTACAGATAAGAACACAGATTTTCAGAAGATTAAAATGTTCACGATAGTCACAGACTAGACCCTGGATTTGAGTCCACGTTTGTCGAAGCATAAGCCTATATATAGCCTTCCCTAATACACCCAGTTACAGCAACATGTTTAAAAATTTTAACGTGTTTTTTGATATACAAATTCATTTTAAAATAATCAAGCATTTCCCTTTTTTTTTTTCAAACTCATGGACTGAACCTCTCTCAATATCGTCCTTACCCTGGTCCTCTGGCCCGCGCTGTGACAGTCCACACAGGCATGGAGGTTGAGGAAAGAGAGGAGTCATAGCTCACAGACACTGACCCCAGCAGTATAAGAGTATCCTGAAACCCTTTCACTGGTGAAAGTTCATGTTGTCAATTCACTTTCACATCATCTGCCCCATTGTCTTATAGGTAAAATAAAGCATGTGCAGATGCAACACTTCCTTTCCACAAAATTAATTTCTGAATCAAAAATTAAAGCAGGAAAAAAGAGGATAATTTTACCTTCTTGAAAATTATATTGCTGTAATTTTTTTATCAATGTCTATTGAGTCTTAAGCATCAGTTAAAACGGGTTATGTTATTTTTGCCTATGTAAACTAATAAAAATAGTCATCCCCTTTTTAGTTTTCACTCCCTCTTCTAGGCTACTTACTCCAGATATCATGATGGCACACTTTACCATGGTCACAAAAATGTAGTGCAATATCTTAAAGAACTTTCTCATTAGAACATAATACTTCAGAAAATGTAATATTAAGTTGAAATTTTCTTTAAATTATTCTTAAAGACCTACTTTTTAGCAAAATTTTAGGCAGAAGTAGCATTAAATTTAAATGCAGATCTTTAGAACTGCAATGATATTTAAAAGTCTAGTAAAAATTTTTCAAGAAATATGTTCTGAAAATATACTAGAATAAGAAAGAAAGAAATATAAATAAATATAATCTCACATTAGCAGAACTGTGCAAGTGTCTAGCCAATGAACATTATGGCTATCCTCAGATAGGTTTATGATAATAAAATGATTTTTCACTGAGAATAACAGTAGTGGTAGAATCAGACAGAAAGAAAACATTAGTCATATATTTGGTTGCATTCATTTCTGACATTTTATTGAAATGGTGAAATTAGCCTGCTAGACATCCTCTCTTCAGATTCAGGACATTTCATTCTCTGGCACTTGCTGTGATAAATTTTGGCAAATAATGGCAAATCAGGTGAGTTTCAACACTATCGAACGCTTGTTTAAATTATGTTCATGAAAAATTCTCTGAAATCTCAAGAATTGTTCTGTAGCTTTATAATTTTCCATATTTTATACTAACGTTTGCTTCTTGTTGATGCTATATTTCAAATGCTCTTCAGAAATTTCAGAGAAGTTTGCTTTTACGTGTTTGCTTAAAATGTTTTGCATTTAATTAGTACTTGGAAGGGACTGTTTGCTGTCTCCTCATATCTATTCTTCCCTCTTCTAGGAAGAGAATCCCCAAGTTTGAGCTGGGCACACAAATACAACGTCCTGGGTTTGTCTGCAAGGGACAGGTGTGCCATACACTTTCATTTTTTCTCTCCCACCAGGTGACGTGCAGAAAAGGTGGTGAACCAGTGGAAAAGAGACACAAAGAGGTGGCAGATGGAAGGAACTTCAGGTCCTGACACTGTGAGACTTGATCCTGGCCAGAGACCAATTCCTCTACTTATATGAAAGAATAAACTTCATCCTTCTCAAGCCACTCTATTGGGGGTTTCTTGTTACAGAACCCTTTTTTTGTCCTTAAAATTATCGGTAGAGATAGAAGCTGATTTTTAACTGAGAACCAGTTTTATTAGAACACAAGCCCCTAGTAGGTAAGGGATCAGTAGATTTTTTTACTTTACAATAGAGAAGAAATGGAAGAAAACTGAGTTGCTACATTCATACATGCATTCTAAAATTTGCTCATTAAACAAATGTAATTTGATATAAAAAATATCAGGTGTCTTGCCATGAGTTGCAATGTAGAGGTGAATAAGAGATAGTCACTGTCCTTAGGCATATTATTCTCTAGTTGAGAGGACACACAAATTGTCAAGTATTAACTCATTCTTTCATTCACTTGTTCACTCATCCAAATGGCAATGTGGGCACACTGCATTATGGGAGTATGGAGTAAACGTAGCCTAATTCACTCCGGTGGGTGAAAAGGGTCTTGTTTTAGGATATAGTGCCAGGAGTGAATTTTGGAATATGAGAAAGAATTAGTCAGGAAGGAATATGAGGCAGAAGCAAAGAGCATTTGGCAGAGGAAGCATGGCCATTTGCATTCCTTTGGGGTTTGGTCTAGTTGGTCTGTATAGATTGTGTCTATAAGCAAAAACAGTCAGAAATGAAGCTATTAAAGTCAATAAATGGAGATTATGAATGACTAACTATGCCATTTTAGAGAATCTGGTTCTAACTACTGAAGGTTTTTATCTAGACAGTCACAAGTTCACAAGTTCATAATTGGTGAAGAAAGTAAGATAAGAACTGAAAAGTCTCTATTACACCAAGAGATTAAGTATAATGTGCGCGGATGGGGAGGATGGCGGGGGTAAGCAGGAGGGCATCACAAAACCAGATTGCCATGGGCTATTAGTTGAGGAGTAGATGGGCACAAAAATGAAGATGAGAATAGACTCCCATTTCAGGACACTTGGCTGTGGAGAAAGGAGGGAGGAACTGGTAACTGAGGGAGACCATTTATGGGGTAGAAATCAGCGTAAGGTCTCAAATTTGCCTGTTTGGGCAGCACAACCCACTTGTGCCATTCAGTCTTTCACTGAAATAAACTTGGTATTCTCATCAGAGGATGGATTCTGTAACACAGCTTGGGTCTGCTGTTATGAATATGTTTTACACAGAACATCCAGTCAAAAACTGCAAACCTTTCCTTGCAATTATGTATTACGGCTTGCCTTGGTATTACAAGGAATTGCTTCCATACTGGCAGACAAGCCTCTAGAATGGTGCTACTGGAATATAGTAATAATCCAGGAGGTTATTGAGATTCATATGACCTGGCTTGACCCTTCACTGCCGAGTTGTGCTATTGTAATGTGTTTCTAGCACAGCACAGCAGCTGGACACTTAGGAGACAACAAATCTGAGTAGCTACTTCCTTTTGACTCCTCTTTTCCCCTACTCTCCTCAGCTGTCAGTAAACTATGGCCTACAAGTGAAATCCAGCCTACAGCCTGTTTTGGTAATGGTCCTAAGCTAAGAAAGGTTTTTACATTTTCAAAAGACTGGAACAGCAACAACAAAAATATGCCTCAGAGATTTCTGTGGCCCTCGAAGTCTGAAATATTTACTATCTGGTCATTTGCAAAAAGAACTCTATCAACTCATGCCCTAGAAAATGGTATAGAGTTATCCTACTCCTTTTGACTTCTGCCTTTTCCTTTAACCATCTCTGTCCTCTGCTTTTAAGAGGACTTATTGCTTAATAGTCTCCATTTCTAATCCCTGTCACTTTATTGACTGCTATTCAATTCTTGTCTTTCCTATATCACTTGCCTTCCATCTCCTTTCCCTGTTGTGTCTTCTGACATTCTTGACCTCAATATACAGGAGCTTGGCCTTTAATAACTGATACAAAAATGTATTTCTTGCTAGGTGACTAATTACAAAGTGTCATATATGTAATCTTCAAGTATTCATCTTAATTTTTGCTGCTTCTTCCGGTCAAAAGAACAACAAACAAAAGAAAGCTAAAATGGTTTTCCCCTTATTTCATGCCCTCCTTCTTTACCCAGCTACCTTCCTGCATTCCTTTTTCTTAATTTCATTCTTTTTCTCTTTGACTTTCATGATCCTAATGAGCTCTAGTCCACACACTTGTTACTGATTATCTCACCTCCAGGTAATTGAAGCAATCCTCAGTTTTTTTCTGCTTGAGATTCTTTCCTCGTTTAAAATTTCAAATGTAGTCATATACACATCTTAGAGTTTTCTAAATTATGTTTCACTTTAAAGATGAAATGGAGCTACAAAAAAAGTGAACTGGACATTTTCCAACATGAGTTTTCTGTTCTTTTCAGATAGTAGTCTTGGTCACTGCCATTGATCAATATAAAAATGACCTACCTCAACAGTTTCCCACTTTTCCCCTCATTATGTCCATGAAAATGATGCAATGCTCTTAAACTTTTCCTCATTTTACAACATTGACCCTCTACAACACAATGTAATTTACAGACCCATGAGGAGTGAAGTGTGGATATAACAAGGTCTCCAATTTCTCTCTGATATTATCACCAAGTCATCCTCACATTCCAAATATTTCTTTTCAAAATCTTCAAAGCTATCTACTCCAACTTTTTTCTTTTTGCTTATTTACACTCAAAAAAATATGTGTGCTTTCCTCAGATCTTTCCATTATTAAAATCTTGTATAAACGGCAGGGCAACGTGGTCCTAAAAAGCCCAACACTATAAGCATTATGAAAAAAAGTTTGTTGTACAATGTTCTAACATCCAATTATCCATAGACAAAGAGCAGTTCTCTCATTATTGATGTAATGTAGACTACACTCTGGTCATGCACAAACAAGAACTTCAAGCCTGAATGGCAACAATATTTCTATGTAATGAATCTGTTTACACACACCAAATTTAAATGTCTTCGGTTTTTTACTGGTATCATTTATAGACTAAATCAAACCCTAAGGATGTAATCAAATTAAAAGGATTAGTGCTCATTAATAAGCTGGCAGTAATATTTCATCAAAAGTTTACTAAGTCTCTCTCTGCAAAACCAGTAGATAAACGCAGGCAGTGCATAAAAGTGTCTGTCTACTGCATTAAAACATGACGAAAATAATATTTCTTAACATTGCCAAAGAACCATCTATTTCTGAAGATCATACCAGTTCCCATTGCATAGGCCAGTAAGGGTCATTAAACACCAATGGGTCTCTGAGTCCTTCTTCAGAGTCAATGACATTGTAGACTTCACTCGGGATCTCATTTTCCTTCACACAAGGTCTGCAGGGCAAAGAAGGCAAATGAACTATGAAAAACATAATCACTGCTTTTACTGTTGCTTTTTTTGTCATAAAAATTCCATTTATTTAAATTCCATTAAAAAGCACATTTGGCTGCCGAGAGCATAAATATACACTTTTATTATACTTAGCATTTTTCATTTTCAAAAAAAATTCTGACATTTGTTTAGATAAAAATGTTAAAATATTTTCAAACTACCTGTTTAAGCTAACCACTTTCTACGTGTTTGATGCAGACAATAAATGCTGGAAAAACAAGCAATTTGGAATACAATTCAAAAGCTTTGTATATATTTCCCATTAGAAGTTATCAGCTTACACTGATCATTATCCTTACTATGTTATGTGCCTGCCACTATGACTTCCCCCAAAATATATCTCTTAGGAGAGTGATTTAAATTACTTGAGCTGTAGTGGATAACATTTTTTAAAACACTCATTTCTCTAATTGCTCTGATGTATTTAATAAATCATTAACCAAGCAAGTGACAGTACTAGAAATTCAGGAAGGCTTTTTAACACAATGTTCTCCCAAAGACAGAACTATAACTCAGTCATTCACATCTGCCTGTGCACCTTGGAAGATTACCAAAAGCAAATATTGGGAGAAATAATCAAGCAATGACATTAGCAATACTTCTGTCTTAGAAATAAATTTAAATTTAGTAAAATGATAGATGAAATTAAACTACCAAATATCAGAGTCATTCTTATTTATAAATATATAGAAGATTAAGCTAAAATTATAAATATATTAAGAATAGAAATTATGTCTAATTTCAATATAGTCCCAGACCTGTACACATTACGTGTTTAGGAATTATTTGCCCATTTACTTCCAGAGTATCAAAATGGAATAGGCAAGTAGCAGTATTTATATAAGAAAATATGTTCAGGAAGTTTCTCTATAAGCAACATTTGCAAAAGTGAAAAGCTGGAAACAACTTAAATGTCCATCAGTGTGTAATTGTTTAAAACTCATGTTATAATCACACACCAAAATATTACTCAGCAGTAAAAACAAATAAACTTGATCTACAAGTGTCAGCTGGATCCATTTAAATCAATCTCAAAAACTTTAAGGAGAGGGCGGAGGGCCATGTACATGATGTTATCATTTAAATAAGGTTTTAAATCATCCAAAAACAAGTTTATAAATTATTCTTCAATGAAATAGCTGTAGTTTACGAATCTAAACATACATAGAAGACTCCTCTGAAGAAGGCGAGGAGGGAAATAGTTTTAGGCAGGAGTACACAGAAGAATTCAACTCCAGTGATTTATTCCTTTACAAAACCTAGAGCAATTATGACGAAATGATCACATTAACAAATACAGACGGTGTGACATATTATACACTATATTGGTGTGTATATTTTTATGTATATTTGGAGTATGTTGTAATGACAAAACACACACACAAACAAAATTAGTGGAGCCTAGTTGTTATATCAATGAGCCAAAAATGGCTCTGTACATTGGCCCGATGTTATTTACTTCTTTACAGCAGGCTGAGACCTATTAGCTCCAAAGCTCAAGGGCACCAAAATACTCGAATTTTTACATCCAGTTGTTTTAAATGTACCCTGAATAAGCAGAATTTTAGCCATTGAGAGTCTCCTTGCTTTGCATACCCAACAAAACTGCACCCAATATCTGCTACCCATACGTAAAATAAACTCTGTACCTGTAGAAGACCCCAAGCTGCTGCTTGCCCTTCAGAGCTCTCTGAACCAGAGACCTTCCATTGTGCTGCTGAGTGACATTATCGAGACTCATAAAACCCTCTCCAATGTTCCTCCTTCCCAGCACTTCCACTTGCCCTGCTCCCCTTCTGGGTAGCGGCTCCCCACTCATTGCCCCTGGAAGGTCTCTTGTTGTGAGGGACCTTCCCCCCAGTGCAAACCTGCCAAAGCACCACCCAAATAAAACTCACTGTGTGCTACTGCCACCTCATGCTCATATCTGTTTCCTTGATCAATCCCCAAATTCCTCGAACTCGATACACCAGTGAAAAGAATCGGAAAAGATATCAGAATAGAGGTCAGAAGAACTGAACTCTAGATTCTGTTCTCCTCTTTGGCTCTTCCAGTGACCAGAAGAGTTCAAATAACATTAATCTAGCTAAACATCTCTAGTCTTTTGTCAAGAAGAGGATCATCATTTCTCCAGGAATGCCTGTTAGCTGTGAGTTTTCAGAAACATTCGGATGGCTATGAAAGGACTGATAGCTCATCCGTGAATGCAGCATGGTGCTCACAGAGGCACCTGGACACTCCGAGCCTGCCCCGCTTGCACTGAAGCCCTCCTCTCTCTACCACTGCAATAACCACAATTCCTGTCAAGCGTCAAAGGCACAGGATTTGAAACCTATGAAATGAAAAATTTAAGTAGGAGAGGAGAAAAGACAGCTTTATTAAAGTTAAGAATTTAATTTAAAAATACCAAAACAATGACATAAGTGGAATGAAAGAAAGCATAAACAATAAAGTAATAAAAATCAGTGAAACAAGTTATTAATTGTAAAAATGAGGAATTACAAGTACTTAAGCATAGAAAAATGTCTATCATGGTCTTATTGTTTATTTCGCTCATATGTTCATATAATCATGAACATTTATGGAAGAATACTTAAGAAAATGTAAAAATGCGACAAGGATCATGAAAATTTCCTTATGACCTTCTGTACAATTTGAAATTTTTTTACCAAGTGCATGTAAGACATTTATGTTAAAAAAATAAATTTAAAGACAGAACAAGTACCAAAATCTCCCAGATTTTCAATAGAATTTGGGAATCTGGACTTTTAGCAAAATTTCCAGTTTTAAAAAACTTCTTTAGGGGCCGGCCCAGTGGTGTAGTGGTTAAGTTTGCATGCTCCACTTCAGCGGCCCAAGGTCCACCAGTTTGGATCCCAGGCGGGAGCCTACGTACACATCGAACATCAAGCCATGCTGTGGTAGGCATCCCACATATAAAGTGGAGGAAGATGGGCAGGGATGCTAGCACAGGGCCAATCTTCCTCAGCAAAAAGAGGAGGATGGGCAGCGCATGTTAGCTCAGGGCTAATCTTCCTCAAAAAAAAGGCTATTTTAATCCAATAGAATGTCAGCAGGCTATACTTGTTCTAATGTCACAAATTTTGACCTCTGTTCTATAGTATTCTCAAAATTCTACTATATATCATTGGAATTCAGAAATGAGGAATCCTACATCTTGAGACAATAAATGATAAGAATAAAATAGGTCACTTCCTTACAAGAGTTGATGTAAGTTAACACCACAAAGCATTGAATCTGAAAACCCCCTTGTTTTATTTAACTCAAAATAAAGGGAGTATTTTTCCAGACAATTATATTTCAATGTAAATACTTATATCTTCATTTTTATATCCCATACAGCTACTCTCTCAAGACTAGCATTGAAAGAATATCTAAATATTTTGTGAATCTAAACTGCTTAGCCTTTCAAAATACTTTTCTCCATACTTATATTTTAGTGCACTTGCTAAGTTGCAATATTTTCATATTCCTCTCCATAACTGATTCCTGAACACACTGACCTGCACTAAGTCTATGTGGGTGACATTGGGATGCAATGAACAACAGGTGCCTTCCCCATCTCGCATGTCCCTGAAGAGCACCTGCTGTCTTCAGAAATAATTTAAGTGACCCAGGCTTGCAGCATCCCATTGCAATGATTATCCCATCGCAACTGAAGAAAATTGTGTGAAAGCTACATCTCTGTTGGATTCAAATTCGTAGAACTGCATAGCTGAGATTCAGAGCCCTAAATAGGATGTCATATAGGAAAATGCCAAACTGGCTCCAAGGGATGATTCCTTTTCAACTTTTGAAAATAGTAATGTTAACCATGGCGTCATTATCTACTATCCTTCTGCTAGGTGTTTTATAGAAAAGCTATATTTTGGAAAGTGGTATACTACCACACAATCCTACCAGCTTTCTTTAATCATACATGCATACACACAGCTATTTAACAACTAAATGAAGACAAAAAGAAATTTTAAATAACTTAGCACATATATTCTTTCTATTCCCTAATATTTCTTTTACTTTTTTTTTTTAGGAAAGTAAATGTGACAGAACGGAAAAAAAAATTTGCCCCAGGGGCTATCTTTGAGGCGGCCGTGGGGAATAGTCTGCTACAGAGAATGAAGCCACCACCAGGACACAGTGAGAGGTTTGGGAGCCTCACCCAGAACAAGGTGGTAAGGCCTGCAGACTAACCTCAATTCAGACAGTTTTCAGGCATATAATAGCTGCATAGTTAGCAGCCACTCCGCTGACTCACCTGAGCCCTATTCCCAATTTCCCTTCTATGCCAGTCTCACAGCATGGTGTAGAAAACATTTTATCTTTGAAGAAACACCAACTTACTAACTATCCACCTGACAGTGTATACAGATTTGCATCCAAGCAGGAATTCCTACCACAGGAAGTTGTTAAGATTTTTAATAATTTAAAGCAATAATGCAAATATTCTTCACCATGAAAGAAAATAAAAATCATTTAAACTAATAAATATTTTTATTCTTTCTCATTATTATATACTGCAAAAACAAACAGCTTGTGTATTCCTTTACAAATTTGCAAATTCAAAAATAAATAAATTATTTATTTATAAATAAATAAATAACTTAGACTTTGTGGGCCTCTATAGTCTCTATCACAACTATTTAACTCTGTCATAGTAACAAGAAAGCAGCTATAGACACTACAAAAACAAATGGCATAAACTCCAGGAAAACATTATTTACAAAAATAAGTGCAGGCAGCATTTGGCCTCTGGCCTTCGGGCCCTAGTTTGTCGACCCCAGTGCTGGTCTATAGCATGCTTTTACCAATGGCGCAGCTTAAAACTATCAAAATGAACATCTATACATGAGTATAAAGAAAAAATTACTACTGAGATATATGCGCAAATCACTCTTAAATTAGGGCATTAAATACCAGAGGAAAAGGGAAAAATGACAAGAATTAAATAAACACGCTTCTTTCTAGTACTCCTGTTTTGGGCCTTCTATTTACTGTTCAAAGCTTTTTGTTGTGTTTTAAAAATAGTAACAGACCATACTATTTGAGAGAGAGAAAACTAACATTTTTAAAGGGCAGCACTGTTGACAACTGAGTTCTCTGTTAGGTGAACTGGGCATTGACTTATCACACAAAAACAGAAGTGGATGTTTTCAGTGAACAAAGCAGAAAGTGTGCTTTTGATGAAGGATTCGTCAATAAATGCAAAATGTACTTCTCCCAACACTTAAGATACAAAGTAAAAGCTTTCTAGAACAGATTTCTAGAATGCGTCAGATAATCGCTTAACTCCACAAAGCTATAGCACTGCCTTTATTTAATTACCATCCATTGAAGCATTCTGGCAGCCTAAATGCAATGCTTAGTAAGCACTTTACCCCAGACAGCTTGAAGATGTACAGTAGCCCTAAAATTACAATACACACCATGACTGGTTCTGTCATCCAACTTTGGGAATGGAGCATACTTGGCTCTATAATGAGCTGTCTGATGTTCCATCCAGTTTACCTGTGGCAAACGGGAGTCAATGTAACTAACCATATACTGGCATATCAGTGAGATGCTAACAAAAATATTCTTCTTTTATAAGAGACTTTAAGCAAGGAAAAATCACCATACATAATTTACTCATACTTGCACTCTGATGCAAAACAGTATGCATTTAAAATTTTTCAGCATAAATTAAAATTTACTCCAAGATAATATTTCCTCACATTTTCCCACAATTTTGAGATCTGACTAATGTATCAATTAAAATCTGTAGAGAAAGCAATATACCGTCATTTGTCCATTGTAGGCACACAAAGTGAAAAAATGTTTTAAAAAATGCGCAATAAAATGGATCAGTAAAAAAGGCTGTTTGTCGATTTTAACAAAGCTAATAATTTAATTACGTGATCTTATTTCACTAGTAAAAAGCTAAGACAATATTAGACAACTTACAGTGTTTACTTTTGGTAACCACAAGTGGAGAAAATGCAAGATCCACAAGGATAAAAATGCGTGCAGAAAAACTTTATACAGAAAAAGAGTAAAAACCGCAACAGGGAACCTATTTCTAAATGAAGCAATTTCTTTTTGATTGTTTTTACTTGTAATGGGAATCACTTCTTTTTAACCATTAGCCATTATCAAAAACAGATTATACAACGTCTTTAAAAAGAACTTTCAGCTAAAAAAAATAAGACTGAATTGATTTCTAGGTCTCAGTAAAGACCTATTAAAATACTGTGGATTACACAATATGTATCATTGTTATTTAATACTGGTTCCACATAAGAAGTCCAATAAATGACATGTCACAGTCAGAATTTCTGGCAATTAGATTGAACTTCGTTAACAAAATCAGATCCTACCAATCCTTGCAGTGCTCAAGCAACTTATGAATTTAAAAATACAATACGTTTAAGAAAACAGCAAGTGTCCCTAGGCTGTCAGAATAAGGATCTCTTTGCCCTATAAATTCATTAAATGGCCCACCTGACTGTATTACTGTATTACTGCCATTGTGAATGAATGGCACCAGACTCCATCCTGACATATACATATGTTATATATATCCATCTATATCTGTATCTATATCTATATATCTATATCCACCTATAGATATATAGATATAGATGGATATAGATATATATGGAATTATAAACCACTGGGTTATCAGTTCCTCTGATGTTCAAAACATTTTTACTTGTTATTATATTATATTATATATATTATTACTTATGCATATATATTATAAATACATATATGATACTATATTAGTATGGTATCACAGTGAAAACACTATAATTCTAAAACACTTTTGCTTGTTACTATAGCTGTTATTAAATATATATACATATATTATATATTTTATTAAATATATGTATACATATATACATGAATATATTATATATTTTATTTAATATCTACACATGTATATATATTTAATAACTGATATAAAATATAATACATGAAAGTGTTTTAGAACATCAGAGAAATTGGTAACCCAGTGGTCATTGAGATACCCAAAATACTCAGTATTTTCTATATATATAGTATGTATATACACAGTACATACATAGGCTGAGACATAGTTAAAAATTAAGTTCCTTAATTTTATACCTAGTTTATAATTCCTTCACTGATATTTCTTTATATTCCACGAATTTTCTTTGTAAAGTTAACCCAGAGGCACACAGCATGTGGGATATCTTTTCTAACGCTCTTAGTTGGTGGCATCAGGGCAGTAGGGAAGCAGGGGCGAAGGGGGGGCTTCTGCACTGTCCTCAATGAAACCGCTCAGTCACGATTGAACGTGAGTGATCTCCCACTCTGAGACCACACTAATCACTTGGGGGACAGAGACAGCCTCATCGCAGCAGATATTCACACACAGAGCCTACATACCAAAGCTTTGCTCCGGGACAGAGGTCTCCCAGCCCCTCAAAATATATATTTGTGCTTTCCTCAGAACAGCAACATCAATAAGACTCTATCTTTTAATTTTTCTCCCATTTTATCCTAATTTCCTCTCCCTGCTTATGATTCATAGTGAGTTGCTTTAAGATAGGAGTGAAGCTTGTGCACATACAACAGAGAGATCAAAGGATTTAAAACATTAAAATACAAATATATGTAAAAGAGTTTTAGAACATCAGAGGAGTTGATAACCCAATGGTTATTAAGTTGCAGGCCTAAATCAATTTTTCTCCGACACTTTAAGACAATAAAAATGATTAGATCATTTATTTGTTTGCTTATTTATCTTAACACAGAATTTAAGTTTTGCTTTCATTTTGTTTTACTGTGTAAACAGACTTGAGAGCCTGTAAGGGTTGAAACTAAGTCTGGTGATGTTTTAGCCTAACTCCTTCATTTTGAAGATGAACAAACTGAAACTCAGACAAGGTCCGAGCCCTCCAAGCATTTTATCACAACACCCATAGCAGGTCTGCAGCAGGCCCCTGGCAGAAGGCCTCCGCGAGAGAGTGGGTTCAATGTTCGGAGAAATGACACATCAGTGGCTGACAAAACAGGTGGAACCACGCAATTTTTAAGCAAAAATCATCAGGGAAACTTGTTATAATAAAAGTGCTCTGTATGTCAGGCTCTACAAGCTTAAAAACCTTAGTTTCACTACCTACAACCCAAGCTAAAGATTGTGTGCTATCAATATAGGAATCTTAGTCACATTTTGTTATATACATGGCATAATGTCTAACACATGGTGGGTGATCAAATGAATGTCTTTAAATTCATAAATATAAGAATGAAGATGGATTGAACACAAGATAGTTAAGGGGCATACAAGAAACTTTATTCCTCTATTTGGCTGGGATTCCCGGAGAGAAGAGACCCTGCATGACATAGTCCAGTAATTCAAATGCTTTTCTGAATGAGTTATATAGCCTTAGCCCACCCTCCCTGGCACCAGCATCTCACCCTGCTAACCCTAACACATTGACAACCTCATGAAGAACAACTTGGAATATTTTAGAACATTCCAGAGCATATCACTCACCTCTCTAATTCAACGTCTTACTTAAGAAAAGAGTACCATTTCAAGGACCAGATTTGCTTCACCTATATTTCTTCTCTCAACTTCTTTTCCTCTATTTTTAATGATTGTAAGTCAACCAAATAAATATTGGAGTTTGGAATTTTTCACATAAAAAAATCAGAAGTATTTGCACAAGTTCAAGATTGAACTCTAGCATTTTCTTCATGCAACCATGTAAAATTATTATTAAAAGAACTTACAAACTTCTTACCATTGTGTCTCCATGCAAACAGAATGCACATGATTAAACAAAGTCAGCCATGTACGATATTACAACATACAATTAAATCAGATGAAAGGCAAACTTTTAGATAATTTCTTTGGAAAAGTCCCCTTTTCCTGTGTTCCAGTTATGTATCACCCTTTTTTTTATTTTTTTGCCCCTTACGCTCTGTATGTGATAGAAAATGAAAGGGAGACAGGCACACTAACATTTCCATTCATTTTCAGGGGCTTGCAGCTCTATTATGAGTATCTTATTTGGTTGTAATATTCATTTTTAGAAATGTAAAAGTGACTGTAAAATTTAGATTCCTAAAACTTTCCCTAAAATCTAATAAAATATGCTTCCCTTATTTTCTAAGGGAATATAAAAGAAAGGCCCAACAAGAACCAGTGCCACTTTTCCAGATCTTCAGATTATTTAGAAAAAGAAACTATTGCTAGTTAGAAATCATTTTCTTTCTCACAATTAGTTTAAAACAAAAGTCCTTTCTCTCATTCTCTAAAAAATCATAAAAAGTATAACGATGAAAAAACAAAACACTTCGACAAAAGTAAAAATCATCGATTACATCCAGAGTCTACTTTACATGATGTACACGATGTCCACAAATGCTGAGTCTTTTTTGAAAAGGATGCTTTTCTTTCATATAAAGATAAAAAGAAAAGCTTTTAGGTCATGGGCTATGAGAGGAAGAGACCAAGTCTCGTGCTTTGATGTTGCAAGTAGCTCTTCATTACAGAAGACTTCTGGTAGTGTAACAAAGGTCTTGGTAAACTGAGCCTGAATATTTAATAACCAGATTTTACATGGAAGCTTTGTGACTTTCCTTTCCTTGGCACAGCCGAGGAACATACATGTATTATTAACAAATAGCAAAGCCTTATTATCTTAGGGTAGAGACTTACTTTACTATTTAAAGATACGGCGTCACTAAAAGGGCAAGCATGATTTCTACATTCCTTAGGAAGCTTTCTGTTTAGAAATGTTTCTAAAACACACACTCTCAAGAAATCAGGATAAAATGATCCATTCGTGGTTAAGTGCAACATATAAAATAGGTTTAAAACTTTTAAGCATTGTCTGTAAACAGAAATTATAGCCTATTGAATGATAGTCAAAACTCTCATGTGTCACCCTAGTTAGTTTTGAAGTTAAAACTAGGTGAAGTTCAAAAAATACGTTAATTGCATGTTAACAAGTTGCCAAGTTTTAAACTTTGGATTCTAGACATAATAACTATTTAAAGAAAAAACTTTTCAAGTCGTTCTTAGGAAATAAAACTTTTTGATAAAGTTCTATATGCGTGTATGAAAAATTCCAACATCCAATAGAAATATAAATGAGAGATTATAAAATTCACATAAAATGTACCACCCATAAATAGTCAGGGTTTGGCAAACTTCCTTTGTGACCTCTCTCTGTGCATAGACAGAAGTGGGCATTTATAGATCAGACATATACAGATGTGGGTATAGATAGATTGGGCATACATAGAAATGGGTATATATAGATCAGTCACATATAGATATGGGCATATACAGATCGACATAAACAACTGCATTAAAGTCATGTCAGTATGCACAATATTATGTGACCTGTTTTTTTCCTCACTCATAAAAATGTCACAAACATCTTTCCAAGTCCATAAAAATACATTTTTTTACCATTTTATACAGGACTCACTTGTACTAAGACCTGCTTTTCCAGTTTCTTGATGATGGACATTTAGTGATCATCTTTTTGTAGCACAATAGTAAAATATTATTGATCTATCGATTGATTTATAGCTCATCTCTTTCCAAAAAGAATTTATGGTGGCTTACAGTAAAAAAACAAGTAAAAATAGAAAATATAATTTAACATCAGAAAAAAAAAAAAAAAAACAAGAACCAACAAATAAAAGCAAGAGAAAAATATAAGACTCTCCTGGTAAGTGGAGCTTTGAATGAAAGTCCTTACTTCAGGCTCTCAAAATCTATCACTGAAATATCTATGAAAAATGGAAAAATACAAAATGAAAACAAATGCTAAAAACAGGAATTGCCAGAATCTGAGAAGAATCTCCACTAACTTGAAAACTAACTGAATTAGATTTAGAAAGACAATGGCTCACAAATATCACCACAAGTGACACAAGATACAAAGCAGATATTCTGGCAATGAAGAAGGGAAAACAACACGTTCATTTCTGTAACAGACCATCTCTGCAAAGGCATCCAGCAGACTGGCAACAGGGATTGTCTCTGGCTGGGGCAAGTGGAGAACTCTGGAGAGGCAGGAGGAGGGGAGTTAACATTCATGTCCTTCAAAGTCCTCTGTATTTCTCCTACAAAAACACATTTCCTCATGAAAAAATTAGTTATAATGTCTAAAAATTATTAAGCCCAACACATAAAAATTCAGTTTATAAAACTATACATAAATAATTATCCAAGATTTAAGGGGAAAAAAACCCATATGTGTATTTGAATGATTGGGTAATGGATGGGATTATTATTATTTATTTTCTTCTTTCCCCTTCCTAGATTTTCTTACATTGTTCTACCATGAACATATTATTGTTGTATAAGCAGAAAAGCTCATACTTAAAAATAACTACTACTAAAATTAGTAAAAAAAAAAAAAAAAATAACAGAAAAGGAGCTGGCCCTGTGGCGTAGTGGTTAAGTTCGTGTACCCTGCGTCCTCGGCCCAGCATTCACAGGTTCATATTCTAGGCACAGACCTACACACTGCTTGTCAAGCAAAGCTGTTAGCTCAGGGCCAATCTTCCCCACCAAAAAAAAATCACCAAAAACATAACTGAAAAAAGAACACCAAATATAACAAGTTAGTGATTCAATCAAAATTCTATTCAAAGCAAGATTTATAAACTATGATTCATTTTTTATTATTTTATTAAAAGAAGGAACAAAAGCAAATGAAGTCAACTTGAAAAGATTGCCAGAGAATTTTTTTTTAAAAATCAGTGGAAAACAAGGGAAAGGAAAGAATATAGTATACAAAAAGAAATTAAAAAAACAGACAACCACTAAAAAAAAAAAGTCTAAGGTATCTTTTAAAACATTACAAAAGACCTTAACAAATATAATCAAGAAAAAAGTGAAAACTCAAGTAAACAAAACTGAAAGGAGAAATATACAAAGAAAATAAAATCTCTACTAATGGGTCTTTGAATTCACGGCCCCTGTCTCTCCTTTATCCAGTCCACCCAACATTGTCTCCTTGCTCTTTCTCACACATGCCAGGCACACACTTGCATTCACACTTGACGTTCCCCCTACCTAAAATCCTTTCCACAGACATCAGTATAATTCACTCCCTCAAGATCTTTAGGTCTTTACTCAATGTTATCTTTCAGTGAGGCCTTTCCTGACCACTCTATTTTAAAAAAACAAATAATATATATATATATATAAAATATGTATATGCATGTATACACACACACTTTCATACAAGTAATAGAAAAGATAATATCTTTGATATGTAGATTTTCTGTTAATCTGTGAGATTTTTTAAAAGTTTATCATGTAAACACACTTTCCTACATGCTCTTTTCTTTAACAATATAAAATAAAACCTTTAGAAGTCACTAAACATTTTTGGAAAACACTAATTTTTAACAATTGTAGTATCCAGGAGGCAGATATAACATATTTTAAAGTTTTGAACTTCTATTAGTTTTCTATTTTTCCATTAAAATGAGATCTTCAAGAAACATTTTTTATTAATTTATTAAAAATTTAGTGATTACCTATAATGAGCTAGAAACAATGCTTCAGCACAGGGGGCAGAAGCAAGAACAAAGATGTAGGTACTGTTGCCAAGAGCTTACAATATACATAGAGGTTAAGATAGTAATTAAGCAGATAATGATGAAAAAACCCCACATAATTATAACTGTGATAGAGTGGATCATGGGAGGGACTGGGCAGAAGTATAAACCACTACTGGATATTGGAGGAAAATTGTGCTGAGGAGGAGACATTTCAAATGGGATCTGATGAAGGCCCAACTAAGGAGAGTGTTTTAGGCAAAGGATTTGTGTACCGAGCATCTATGTGCATTACATCAAATCTTCCTGCAAGTCTCTATTTCCTTAGGATAAATAACTAGACATTAAATCACCAGATCAACAGTCATGACCACTTTTACAGTTTTTGATGCATATAATCTAACTTCCCAACAGTGACTTTGTTTCAAGATATAATTCCACCAGCAAAGTATGAAAGTATCTGTCTTACTGTTCTCTCACCAACGCTCAGTATTGTGTTTTGATCCTGATTTTTAAATTATACTATGAGAATATAATTACTGTTGAAAAATCATAAAGTATGTCTAAGTATAAAAAATTATTAATGAGCCTACAGCTCCCAAATTTCCATCTAGGAATTACTACATTGAACATTTTACTGCATATTGAAGACATTCCTGTATGTACATATACACATTAAAAAGTATCACTACTCTTGTATTATGGTTGTTTTCCACTTAACATATTACAAACATTTTCTAGAATAATAACTGCATCTACATTATCAACTTCATATGCTGAACAGAATCTCACTGTGAGACTACTGTAAGTTTAAGCAATCCCATCTTGTTAATTTTTCTGCCGTTTCATTAATACTTGTCTAAGTGTAGACCTTTTTAAACATATTTATCTTGCTTATGGCTTCTTGAGGTTCTTAAATTAGAGAACCAATGTATTTCAGTGGTTCTTAGAAATTTTCAGCCATTGTTGTTTCCAATTTTTCTCTGCGTAATTTCTTTCTCTTCTTCTTCCAGGGCTCACACAAGCTAAACCTTCTCACTAGGTCTTTCAGGTCTCTTACTATTTTTCGAATGTTCCATATTTTTGTCTCTCTGTATTTCATTCTTGATATTTTCTAATGACCTACCCTACAGTTCAGAATATATCAAACATATATAATTTGCTTATAAATCCACCCTTTCAGTTCTTAAAGTCGATTCAGATTTTAGTTATAATTTCAGGTTGGGTCTTTTGCATAATTATCATATCACTTTTTATAGTTTTCAGATTTTACTGAAATTTTTAAGCTTAGCCTTTACCTCCACTAACACGGAAAACATAATTGTTTTATATTTCTAATATCTGGAGTGTCGAGGCCTGTTCCTGTTGTATGCTGTTTCTGCTGATTAGGGCTGATAGTGTCTAGACTCATTGTATGCCTTGTTATCTTTGGTTGTTTCTTGAATGTTTATTTGAAAAATTAATTTTAGAAGTAACCTGAGACCTAGGAAATGATATATTCCTTCAGAGAGAAACTTCATTTCCTTCTGCCAGCCACACAAGGGTGGTGGCCATCTGAGGCCAAGGCTTGAGGTTTTGGGGACCATGTAGATGACTACTCAGAGTACACTTCATGTTCCCTATTCCAGACAGCAGCCTTTCAGGGATACAGGCCAGAGGAGGGGTATTTCCCTTTGATGGGGACTGAACTTTAATCTCTGCTTCTTTCTACCAAGATTCTAGCTTTCCAACTTAGCTGCTTAGCACAGCCAATGATTGACTGGAGCACACCTCTTCCAACTCTAATGCTCTCTCTGTTCTTGGTCTGGTATTTCCTTACTATCTTATTAACTACATGATCTATTTAAGAAGATGTTTTACATTTCTTCTAGTCTTTTTATTTTTTTTTTTATAATTGCCTTTTTAGGGTGATTGGTCTGTATTACCAATCCATCATTATAAGAAACAGAAGTCCTCTCACACTTAATTCCAATTTGTTTGAAATTAATTTTAGTCCCAGTTGTGCTTGTTGTTTTACTATTACAAATGTCATAAACATTACTTTAAATATACTTTTGTGTTCTTCTGGTTATTTCCTTATACTCCTACAAATAAATTGTTGTTTTCAAATGGTATGCATTTTCAGGCTTTGACATGTTTCACCAATTTACCCTCCAGAAAGAATCTATGTTTATTCTCTCTTTAGTTTTTCATCAGAAAGTCAATTTCCCCCAGCTCCCTTCCCACATACACAGACATTCACACATAGAACTGGGTAATGATTTTTCATTTTTGGCAGCCTGATAGGCATATAAATATAAATATATATCGTCTTTTGAAGTGTTTATTTATTTCACTTCTAGTGAGACTAAGCATATGTTCATGTTTATTGAACATTTGTAGTTCTTCATTTGTGAATTACTTAATCAAATTTTCTTAATCATACAGTGGGTAGTCAATAGACAATTTTATTTCTACTTGTACTACTAAAGATTAGTAGATACAAATGTAATTATATAAAAAGGTAAAATTAAAGTAAATGTAGTCAATAAAGGAAAAATAGTGTGAAAATATGAGGCTTTAAATAAAGCAGAAGTAAGACCAGAATAAACTATTTACAGCGAGGATCAGTAAAATATTGCCTGGGGGCCAAATCTGATTTGCAGCCTGCTTTTATAAATAAAGCTTTACTGGAACATGACCATGCACATTCATTTATGCGTTGTCAACGGCGACTTTCACACACTGCAATACCAGAGCTGAGGAGTTGCCGCAGACACTGCACTGCCAGCAACGCCTAAAACATATGCATCAAAAATGATTGGTCTTAATCCCTCCTAAATGTGAAACACTAGTAACATTTCTACTGAACTCCATCACAACTTTCACCATTATTAAACACAGAGAAAATAAGAAAAATTGCAGAATTAATAAGATAATTCAGTTATTGAATAGAATCTTAACATAAACAAAAACCAATACTTTTCTCTACTTCATCCTTAACCAGTTAGAAGACGAAAATGGAGAAAATCTCTTTTCAATAGCCATAAACACATAGGCTATCCAGGAAAAACACTAAGGAAACCTGTAGCTTCTTTACAAATAAAACTTCAAAATGAATAAAGAGACACACCAAGTTTTGGATTATGGAAGACAACATCAGCAATATGGCAATTCTTTCTAAGAACACATAAGTTGAAAACAGTTTCAGATTTTTTAAAAATTAATTTTAAACAAACAGTTATTTTACCTGACAAATGAATTTAAATTGTATCTGGACAAATGCACAGGTTTGAAAGCTAATAAATTTGGGGGAAAAAAATGAATGATGGAGAGATGATGCCCTACCAAATATTCAAATATATAATGATTAAAACTGATGATAGGATCAACAAACTAATCAATGGACAAATAAACAATCCTAGAAAAAGGCCCTAGGATATTTAAGAGCCTAGCACATGATAAAAGATGGAGTGGAAACTGGGGATTAATCAATGACTATTACAAGTTAGCCGAAAACTAGGTTTAGAGCATCATCTTCTCACAACATAAATTAAAACAGTCTAGGACTGAAGAATTAAAAGTAAAAATGAAACAGTGGTTGCTAAGGATTTGGTCTCATCAAAGGCTGAGTATGTGAGAAACTGATTCTCTCTTTACTGAGCCTAGCATATAACAGGAGCTCAACAAATGTGTGCAATGAACTAATAAACATACGTACTCCTTTATTACTAACTAATCAATATATTAATTATAATAAATTATAACGTGCATCTACAAAATCTTCATCAATCAAACTTTATTGGGTTCTGAAGCCAAACTGGAATTCTGAAAGTATGGAGTAGATTTGTGATCAAAATCTAGCTTGTAACAAATGCCAAACAGAGATTTTTAAGATAAGGTAATTTATTTCATCTTGTATAGGAATTGGTAATATACCATATTTGAAATTGCTAACCATGACTTTGAAATTCCCAATTTTGACAATGGAATATCAAATTCAATAGGACATTATTCTAATATCAATACAGATATCATTAGAATCAGATAGATTTCCATTTCTTTTAATAATGCCTCCATTAATATTTACATTAAAGGAGCAATGACTGTTGCTTCCAATTCCTTTGGAGCTCTGTTTCCATACTTTGAGTCCTCGATGAAACACGTGAATGTTGAAAATAGTAAATATTTAGCTTTCATCTTGCTATTACTTCCTTCACATTATAGACATACAGCATTTTTGCCAGTGTAACTTCTTGGTATTTATTTGCTTAAAAAATATTAATAAGATCTTAATATGTGCCAGACATTGCATAAAGTAATTTCACAAACATTGTGTAAATTTGGCTATCTTTCACTAACTGCTGAGCCTATTTAATCAATATAGAATATAAACATTTGTTCTTTAAAAATAAAATAATAAGCTGGATCACAGTTAACATCTAGAAAATATGCTAATTCTAGAAAATTACTAGGAATTTTAAATAATGGCTATTATTTATCATCAGTTATTAATGGTGATCAACAATCACCATTAATTCATAATTTCCAATCAATAATCAAATTTTAAATAAGCTAAGTATTTTCTCCGCTGGAATGCATATAAAGATTTTATTGAAATTACTAAGTTTTTTATTTAACATATTCCCATTACAGAATTTTGTATTATATATGTCTAGGGTGACACACAGCATATATTTATTTTATTATTTCCTCATAAATCATCCCCCTCCCCCAGTTCCTTTCCAGTTGTTACTCTTTTCTGAACTGGCTCCAATTTTATGACATCTTTTCAATATTGAACTACCCAGAAATTTATGTGATGTTCAAGCTAGTGCAGTTGCTCAGTGGCAAAGTTTATACTAAGGCAGTCAGATTCACAAAATGTCAGGTGGGGACAATGGTTTGGACAAATGTCCTGCAGTGTGTCATATTGGCCTGTTCTGGCAAGTCTAACTTCCTGTAAAGAGACTAACTACACTAAGCGGGTTAAGGAGAAGAAGTAGCGGAGAAAAGAAGTAGTTAGAGTGGCTAGGACAGGAAAAATAGAGAATAAAGAAGCAAAAATCACCAATGACTGATACTTCAGCTATTTGAAGAATATATATATTTTTTTTGGTGAAGACGATTGGCCCTGAGCTAACACCTGTTCCCAATCCTCCTCTTTTTGCTTGAGGAAGATTGTCACTGAGCTAACATCTGTGCCAATCTTCCTCTATTTTATGTGAGATGCTGCCACAGAATGGCTTGACGAGTGGTGCTAGGTCCATACCTGGGATCTGAACCCGAGAACCCTGGGCCACTGAAGTGGAGCATGTGAACTTAACCACTATGTCACTGGGCAGGCCTCCTTAAAGAATAGTTTAATCATAAATGCTCCATATATTTTTTTTCTTTCTAATCACTATTACTCTGCACACAAAATTGCTTACATAGAATTTTTATGACTTTCAAATATTAAGTGACCCTTTGTCCATAGCTATTAAAAGTTGCCTTCCCTTTGCTGTTTACCTCTCTGTATTTTGAACCACCAATCATCTCCTCCTGAAATATCAGTCTCTCCTTTTTTCACCTTTAACACACTGGTATTTTTGTAACAAGCAACTGAATTTCTCTTTCTATCCTGTTAGTTAGTCCCTGTACTAACCATACAAGGACACACATACACTCACGCACTTCCCATGTGTGTCCAATCTCCTACATTTACTCTCCTAGTGCCTGCAATCTCTGTTGCTCATACCCATATTTGCAAAGAAAATGCACATTCGAAACTATGCAACCTCTTTTTTTCCAATAAAAATGAAACTTTATATGAGTTTGCCTGTTACACTACACAGCTTTTCAAACATCAATTTTCATCTTGTTACATAGTCAGACCTCCATTAGACATCCAATTGAGGAAGAGAAAAAATCTACATTCCACATAATATTCACTATCAGTAGAAATAAGCTAATAAAGTTCCATAAGGGCAAGAACCATATCTGATTTTCCCCTCCAGTGCCTGACCAATGTTAGGTGCTTGATAAATGCTTGTTGAATAAATGAATTTAAGAGATCTAAGAAAGTCAAGAGGAAACAGGTTTCCTTAGTGGTTAGAAGCAGACTCTGGGTCCTAACTAGGTCTAGATTAGAACTCCATCCACATGCTTACCACTTAACTACCTCAAGCAAGTTTCTAAACCTTTCTCTGTCTCAGTTTCCTCATCTGTAAGATGGGGGCAGCAGTAGTACCTACTTCATAGGGTTATTTTGAGGATTACATAAGCTAATACATGTGGAGCATTAGAACTTGATAAGCATTATATATATGATGTTTTATGTTTTTTAATGGAGTTCTCAATCTTCCCTTAATTAAAAAAAAGACTGACTCCTTTTTACAACTCGTTTGCCTATCATTTCTGGAGGAAGATGGTTGGGTCTTTAGAGGTCATTCTTCCCTCAATTTCCTAACGTTTCATGGAAACCACGTTTTTTGAAATGAATTGTTTGCTCTGGGTTAAAATGAAGATAAAAAGAAGGCAAAATGTAGTGGTAAGTGAACTAATGGAGGAGCACATTTTCTGAAGCAAGTGAGCAAATGGACCAGAAAATTATGTAAAGTGAGTTACAAGATACTCTGTTTAGCCTAGTGCATAAAACATGGAGTGGGAGTTAGAAGATTTAGGTTTGAGGCCCAACCCTGACACTTAGTAAATCGTTTATTTGGCACAGGTTAACCTTTCTGGGTATCACTTTTTCACACATCAATATGTCACAAATCTCACAGGGTTCCTATGGGAGCAGATAAGCTAATTAAGTTAAAACATATATTTTAGTTCTATATACTAAATTCAGAATGCTTTATAAAGGTATACTGGTCTTTTTCTTTCAACTTTCTTATTTAATTGATTCCCCAACTAATCTTGAAACAGTTCTAAACCTATTAATACTGCTCCTAACTCTTTTTAGACATATTATTTGCCACTACATTACAAATACTCAAGTTAATAGACTATAGACTGCAGTTCTGTGAATCCAATTGTTGTATTTCTTTACATAAGTCATTCATTTTTAATTAAACCTCTGGTCTGCAAACATATTACTGCACTTCAAAACAGAATGATTTGAGTGGTGTTTGATTTTCTTTGTCATGCATTAAATTGTATCAACTCTTGATGATTAGCACAATCAAATAGAAACAGGAAGGGCAACCTATGAACACGCAATAGTAGCTCTGTTCAGGCGCCCAACCTCTGCACCCTTATGAAGTGCCGGGAACTGCATCAGGAGCTGGGAACCTAACCATAAATGAGATCATCCTGGCCCTGTCCTACACACAGTGCAATTTAGTGAAGAAGATTTATAATTAAACAAGATATTATGAAAATCTTTAAGAATGAATGCTACTATGAGACAGTACAGAGCATTCTTGGAAACCAAAAGAAAGATAACTTGGGTTAAAAAAAATCAAGGAAGGTCTCTGAAGGAAGCAACTTCGTGCCAAGATCTGAAGACAATTAGCCAGGGTGAAATAGTGGTTATGTGAAAGAGGATGGCATGTTTAAAGAAGTAAAACATCTAGCATATTGGTAGCATAAAAAATGAGGGGGAAACATCATAAAAAGGAAAGCAGGAAACAAATTGTAGAGCTCCTGTAGACCAGGCTCAGGAACAGTGGAAATCCATTGAAATATAATAAACAAGAACACAGTTGGATCAGATTTGTGTTTTAGGAGGCTAGCTTTGGCTGCTTTATAAAACATGTATTTGCTCATGAAAGCTTTCTAAAAGCAAGATGGTTTTCAAAGAGATCAACTGGGATTCTACTGCTGTATCCCAGGTGGGAAATGATGGTGGCTTTGACAAGGGTAATTGCCACGGAAAAGTTATTTATGGTGAACTGTCTGAGCTTGATGATTCCCTCATTGATTCATCGAGCTATTTATTTAACCAGTACTGATTAAGAGCCTACTCGGTCATTAACGAGCTGTTGTTCTGGATGTGGCCTCAAATAAGACATGTATCCATTCATTTGTTTATAGTCTAACAGAATAACTAGGTAAGAATGACTCACTTTGCTATCTGAGGAATGAAATGGTTCCTTCCCTCACATTTTTCACTGAAATATATTTCCACCCAAGTGGAGATGCCCAACAGATCACTAGATAGGGTCCTGGAATTCAGGAGAGAGGTCTGGGACTGATACACAGAGTAGGGAGCCCTCAGCACATGGGTGACAATTGAAGATGACTTTAGGAAGAAAGGGCACAGTGATAGGAGGAGGGGAAACAGGACAAAGGAGTGATGAATGCCAATATTTAAGGGAGGAGGTAAAACGCAGCTTTTAAAGAAAGATGAGAATTCTTGGTCAGAAATAGAAAGAAAGTTAGGAGATTGTTGTGTCCTAGAAGCCAAGGAAAGTGAGTTTCAAAAAGGAGAATGTGTTTAACAGTGTCAAATGCAACTTAGAAGTGAAAAGTGAGAATTTTCTACACTATTGGATGTATTGGAACATAAGTCACTGTGATTACGTGGGAAACAGCTTCCATAAAATGGTAGAATGAATATGAGATTTCAGTAGACAGAGGTTAAGATATTTTGTAAATTAATATCAAATATTATGAATTTATATTATCAGAGAAAGATATTTGGTACAAACATCTTAACTATATGGCTGTTTCCACAACTACCTTCCACCCGAGATGTGCTCTAGTTTGTCAATGTCCAATACGAAAAAATTGCACCTAGAACTGAACAGGATTCCAACTATGATCTGACTCTAATAGAATATGAGGGAGCCATTATGTCTTTAATCTGTAAATGTTCTTTATTAGACATTGATATGACCAGAATTCTGATTAGCTTGTGTGGTAATGACAGGCTGGTTCACGGGGAGTCAAACCTCATTGGTAACTCATAAGGAGCTTGTTACCTTGTTATTGACTAAATCTTTTGTACATTTATGCTCTTTTTTATGACCCTTCATCTCTTGTAAGTTGTCATTTGTTCCTAATTAAATATTTTTAATACAGATTCAACCCATTGCTCAACGTAAGACCTTTTGGAGAAATAATCCATTTATTTAACATATGCATAGTGCTTTTTACTCTGCTAAGCAATGATGAATTTTTTGTGGAGCTTACTTTCTATCCTACTTTCACATTACCTCTGAAAGTGATTAGCATGCCACTTATTGCCTTCATCCAAATCATTAATGAAGATGTTGAACAAGAGATGACCAAGGATGGAGCCCATAGCACATCAAAGATCACCCTTCTTATACACATCAATCCATTAAGAAGCATATTTAAGATAAAATCACTCAATCAATAGGTTAATAACTTGCCCGCCTATGCTATCACATAAGTTACATGTCTCCAGACTGTTCAACAGTTTAGCATCAGACACTCTCAAATGCCTTGCTGGACATTCATTTAGTTACACCATTTCTATCATGTTTCTTTGATTGACCTGTCTAGCAAACACAGCAAAAAAATAGTAACAAACCATAATATTTTAGTAGAACTTCATCCAAGCTAGTTTATAGTGGTTATTACTTTATTTTTTGTCTCTTCATAAATTATTTTAGATAATATAGTATAGAATGCCTTAAGGTCAAAACTGTAGGTCAGTGGTCTATAGTTTGTAGAGTTGCTTTCTTTCTCGTTTTGAAAAAAAATGTAAAAAAAAATTGGAACTCCAATCTTCCATTGCTTCTGTTTTCTACAAAAATATTACCTGTAAATCCTATCAGTGTTCTAGGATTTAACCCATCCAGATCAGGAAACACAAACATACTTAGATTATCTATTTGTTAGCAAAAATATGTTTAATTTTCCTAGGCTTAATTTTTTTCTAACTACAGTATCCTCCATTTATTTCCAAAAAAGAGGAATGAACGTGATGGCTCTCCATCTTCTCTCTGCTATGGTAGTTTATACTAGAGTTCCCTGGAAATATGTACCATCTTTATCGCAATGTTGAAGGTTTTTTTCTATAGCCCATTTAGAAAAACAGCGAAATCATTTTACATTAATATGCACTTGAATTCCAGTTTCAGATATTTTCCTAAGTTGCTTCTGTTTCAGAACAGTTTCTGTTATTGTCAGGAATAACTTGCATATCCCTGATGGACTTATTGGGAAGACTACGTTATCTATTATTCAGTAGGCTTGCTGGAGCTTCTCAAAACCATTGCTCTGGATAATTAATAAATAAACCTGCCAATAAAATAATTCATGTGGAACTGACAACAAAGTAAATACATTTATTTGCCAAAATTTTCTAGCAGAAGCATTATTAAAGGAGACTCTATTATTTTCTTTTTTATTATATGACGCTTAGGCTTAGGATCCAAGCTACCTAGCCCATCAAATAAAATACTTCTTTTCTGTTAGAGTCATCATAAGAGGACAGAATGTAGCATTATTAAAAAGTGGTTCATCGCTTGTTATGGCAATACACCTTTGAAGGGCACGGAAATTATTTTAATTGGATAAATTAGATGTTCTTTGTGTCCATATGGAGTGTTGAATTTAATGATTTGGTTGAATGAATGTCAGTGTTTCTGTTCAATCTTTCAATTAAACTAATATTAATCTTACATTTTCTAAAGAAAGCTTAAAGCACAAGATAACTATGATATCTCTGGGACATTCAGTAAGGTCACTGGATATAAATAAGCCCACATTGTTTTTCTGATAATTACTTAGTAAAGAGAGAAGCTGGGGAAATTGTAGCTATACTAGCTCTTCTCTCTTTCAATCTCTTCAGACCAAAACTCAAAGATCTATGTCTCTCTTTTGTTGCATTGTTACACCTTGAACTCAGTTACACTACTTCATAAGGATCATTTATAAAATTGTCAGTTAATTTCCTATTTTGTCTTTTAACTGACAAAAATCAAGATAGCTTTTCAATCAATGCTTTTCTACTTCTCGAAGTTCTGTTACAAATTAGAATGTCTTTATTTGTTTTTCAAAACTAATTTTGTGTGCTTTGCACACATATCATCACACTAGGGAACAGACTGGGCAGGGGTTTTCTTTAAGAATTATATGAAAACGTAAAATTATAAAATCTGAATCATTTTACAATGTTCATAAAATTTCAAAATTTTGACAGTGCTTCAATTTGAAAATGATTGGGGTTCTAGGAACATGATTCAGAGAGACTGTAAAATTACAAGGACACTTCAGCACTTCTGTGAGCATTTCATTCAGAAGCAACCAACCAGCATGACTCGCTGAGCAATTTGTCTGGTATTTGTAGAAAAGCCTTGTTCTTTCACACTGAAGAATTCTTAAAAATATGAAGAAACTCCAATAATTTGAAATTGCAGTATATACCATACATGCCCAGAAATCCAATTCATTCTGTAAATAAAAACATCGCAACTTCTAAAATATAAAAAGCCTACCCACAATGAAACGACAATTTATCCCTTTCAATTTGAATGTCAAATCACTCTAGCTGTTATTTCTCCTAACCTGGGATTTTATGACATGAGGAATTGTTCTGGTCATCAAAGAAGATTATTTCTTTTAAATTCCTCTTCAGCTATTACTCTAAAATTATCTCTGAATTTCTTTCCAAGGATCCTGTGACCTTTGGAAACCATTCTGAATTTAGATGAATTATGTGTGTTGTGTATAAACATATAAAGTATGTCTTCTCAAAAGTTATATTTAGAAAAAAGCTAAGTGTGCAAGAAATATACATATATATGTATATACATATATATATAATTCCTCTGAATCTACTTATATTTCTATAAAATGAGGATAATAATTTCCACCTTAAAAGCCCATTGTGGAGTTTAGATGAGTAAACAACCTATTCCACTGCCTGATAGGTAGTAGACGTAGCATAAATAGTTGTTATTTTGATATCATCATGATTATCATTATAAAAATTATTGTCAACCTGAAGTTTCATGTTATATAAGAACCATTTGATTCCACTTGTAGGTCTAACACAAATTTTATCATCTTGAGCAGATTACTCACATTTTGGGGCCTCATCATAAAATGTTAACAGTGGTTATATCTGGATTGCGGATTTTTTTCTATTTCATTTTTTTTCCTTTTTCTCAACTATATTATTGGTTTCTATATTGAATACACATTACTTACACAAAACAAGAACAAACACCATGTACTATATTGCCAAGAATGCTTGGCACTTGCATGTTTACCACTGCACTGATAGGTAATGGAGAGATAATTATATGGTGTTTCTGGGGAATTGAAAATGAAAGAGATTCAGAAGTTACATGAGATACGGATGATAAATGCAGATTATTAAACATCTCATGAGTCACAAATCCCTTCTATACCCTCAGACCAAGGTGAGTTGGAAGGGAGGCGTCTTGTCTCTAAGTTCCCCACTGCTATCTCGCTAACGTCCAGAACAGGAGATATAGAAGCACAGACGATGCTCAAACACTTGTGTTGGATGAATGGCCTGGATGGTTGGCATTCCAAGTCAGCTAGTGAGGCTTAGGAATGGAGTAAAACTGGACTGAAGAATGAGACTTGGGTCAAAATGTCTAAGCCAGGTCTTTTGATCCTAATTCCCTTTCTTTAAATCTTAGAGTTCAATTATCCCTAACAGCTGTATGGACAAGGTGGAACTGAAAGAGAAAAAGGTCATTCTGACTAGATCACACATTCAATAGAGGTAAAAGAGATTACACAGGGAGTTAGAATCAAGGAACATGGCTTAAGCCTCTTGACCTGAGTCATGTTCTCCAATCCAATTTTCCCTGTAGTGGGATTATCAGGCACATGTACAGTAATTAATAAATTGTTCCTTTGTTCCCCATTAGACTATTGTTCCTTAACAGATTAGCTTCTTAGAAAGGAAGCCCAGAGGGAAGATGGAGATACTGGCAGGCCTTGAATTCCTCAGGTATTATGGAAACACCAAGAACAGGCATCCAGGTTAGGGGTGGAATAATTATCTGGAAAGAATCTCTGGAGTGGGTCAAGACAGAATTTTAAAAGGTGACTGGGAATAATCAGGTAAAGAGAAGAGACTTTCCTGCTAAAAGGCACCTTTAGAAAGTGGCAGAGACAAAGCATCATGTGAATAGGGAAACAACAAACAGGTCTAGAATGCTAAAGAATAATTTACAAGACAGAAAGGAATAAGAAATAAGACCAGTGAGGCTGGCACAGGTCAAATCATGAAGAGCTTTGAATGCTAAGCAAATGACCTTGTTCTACTCTCCAAACAATGAAAACCATTGAAGAAATCTAAAAAGGGAGAGAATACCAGCAGTTAGGTGGGAGAGAGACACAGCTGAAAACAAGATATCAGTTTGGAGACTATAATAGTTAAAGACAAAAAAAACTGACTAAATTTGAGTATCAAGATATAAAACATTGATGATTTCATCAATAAATATCTATCACATTTTGACAATATTGAAGTATCATTCCTTGAAACCTTTGAATTTAATCCAAAGGGGAACTGAAAAGATATAATTCTAAATCACATTTAGAATCACAGAAGAATGTGGCTTCTGTGAGTTTACTGGACTGTGCCATCAGCAGCACCTCTGGACTTGGGACTTTCTGCTCTACCAGAAACTAGGAATTCCACTGAGGTGGAACAACATGACCACAACATCAAGGCAAATCACTGAAAACAGAGATGGGGTATCCAAAACAACCATGAAAGTATCTAGTAATTGCTGCTCCATACTTTCCTCAAATGACAAACTATGATAGGCAGTCCAAGAGGTGGCATAATGACGACATTGGCTGACTTTTCCATGCATTCTTTTATTCGTTTGTATGAAATCTGAAATGTCTGTGGACAAACATTGGCATGCTAGGAAGCAATTTAAGAGCATGCATGTTCACATGAGGAATAGAAAACTGGAAAGAATCAGTATAATTCTCTGAATTTGATTTGACAGATCTGAGTTCAAAACCCAGTTTAATCATTTGTTTGGTCAGAGCCAAAATTGTATAAAACTGCTGGCTTCCCTCTGCAGATCACAACCAATCTCTCATTTCTTCATTTCCCATGTATATGGCTGGACGTATTTGTGAACTTGTTTTGTTTTATTTTATCATGTCTTGTTCTAAACAAGAGTTGAATCTATTGTCCTAGGAATACAGCCTAAACCTCACCTTTCTTAAGAGTATCTTAAGGTTTAAAAAAGTGGCTTAAAATAAAACATTCATAAATAATTTCACTCATGAAAGTAAACTTGAGGTTTTAAAATAAAACTATCAGAGTAAACTAAGTAAATTTTTAAAGTGAAATTTCATAACAGTGTATATCATTTGAATTTCAGAATTTATCACAAGAAGGCATAGACTTAAGAAAATATATAATTTTGTAAAGATAATATAGGTTAGAATTTGCAGTTTCTGATAGAACAGGAAGTCTCAAGTCCAAAACTTCTCCAAATTTTTATTAATTGTTAAATTTAGAGTCTATATTTCTAAAATAAGTAGAATATTTTATACAATTATTAAATGCAAAATGATATTACAGGTATGATTATTTTATGCAGGATTCATAATCTGTAAAATTTAAAGTATCTCCAAACTGATTAAAAAACAAAACAAACTTATTTTAGTACGTAAAAATTGGTTGCAAGCTACGAACTGAAGACTGACTAAAAACTCTTAAAATAATAAACATTTCATTCATTAAAAAAATCTACTCTTGTTAGAAATATATAAATATGATATTTTCTGAATTTCCATCTTCTTATAATTCATCATTGTAAACCTTCATGGAATTTTTGATAGTCTGGTGTTCATTTATTACTATTTCACATTTCCTTGAAATCATAATCTCCACACACTCTTTAGTTGCTTATTGGAGAAGGCATGCCAGCCTACCCTAGGTACTATCCTCATGGAGAAATAGAAATGGATCAAACGCTGAGAACTAAGCTGTGTGACTTTCATTATCTGTGATATTTTTAAATGTGATAGTAGTGTGATGGGATATGGTTTCCTTCTAAAATCTCAGAGTCAAAAAGATCAGACGATTTATTTTAGTTGTTCAAAATTATATGACACTTTTCTTCTACATACAAATGTGAAATCACAAATATCACAGCTTAATATATACCTAAAATAATTACATCATCCAAACACATATTGTACATAGATGTTGCTCCCATGAAATCTAAGAATGCCACTCCTCATTCTGTAGCAATATTTGGAATTACCGTTAGCTTATTTCTTTCAAAAAAGAAAGAAAGACAAGAAAGCTTTTCTGCACAAAGCTAATATGCAAGAAATTTGTGTAGCTTGGAAAGCATGAGTTTAAAAACAGCAGCTGCATATGATTTGTCATCAAACAATTAATCATTCATGTTTATTGAACACCTATTATGTGTAAATCTTTGTTTCAAAACAGAGACTTGGGAGAACCTTGACCAAATCAATAATTCAGCTGTGAAAAACAAGCCCAGAGGTGCACCGATTCTTTCTAGTTTTCTATACCCTAGATTTACATTCATGCTATTAAATTGGCCCCTGGCGTTATGAAATTTAATTAATCCATTAATTCTAAAATCACAATGAGATTTGTGTGTTATAAAGATATTGGCAAGGGGTGCATCCAGTGTTTCATTCATTATCTAATCTTAAGGATCCTCTCACATGCCACAGTTAAGTGAACAGGCACCCTGATCTTTCGGAGACAAGATATACTAGCAGCTGCTGGACTCCCCTCAATTGCTTTAGTCATTCTAGGTTTAAAAGTATCACGGCTCACATCTCTCTATGAACCATGATTCCTACCACACTTCGTTCCCTGATTCATCTCGGGTTAATCACAGATATTTTATCTACTGCAGAGTAGCTTTTAGCCTAGCTTGATTAATTTACACATGGCCTATATCAATTCTCCTAAGATCACTCATGTGGTTTGACTCAACTAACCACAATGTTCATCAAGAATTATAAAAGAAAAAGAAGGCTATTTATTTGCATGCTATAAACCAAAAACTCAAAATATGGGAATAGAACCCAATTAATCATTCCCAAATGTCTTATACTTGGCCCGATAGCAGAATGCTCCTGTAATGTGTATTCATCCCCTTGAGTTGGATATGCCTTATAATTAAAAGAGTATGAGTAGCAACTCCTGGACCACGGTCCAGCTCCCTGGGACCCTTATTTTTCTATCCAGCAAAGGCCAGAAGAAGAGAATAGGGACACAGGGCAATATCCAAGAAGGATATCTGTAAGATCCACTGTAGCAGCTGTGATATGAACAAGGTATCTTCAATCTACCCCAGTTCCTGACCCTCACTGCTTAAGCAGCCCAGCAGAGAAAGAATAGAGCTGTATGTTATGGGTATTGCAATTGCGAGAGAGAGGCTTATTTTCTCCTTAGTTCAAGCCTAAATATTATTAGCTCAGCTGACCTATTTTATTCACTTGGGACAAGTTTGCACACAGGATTTTTCTTTGGCTCAGTCATATTTTCTACCCCCCAATATCTCCCCTGTCAGAAGATGGTCTATTTCTCTGAGATAATAGAAACAATCAGCATAAATCTTCCATAGGCTCCCACTACCAAATCAACTGACTCATTTGCATCCAGACACATATACTGGGGCTTCTCTCCTTTTACTATGGCTGAACTGTTTGTGATCTTATTTAGTTCTAACACCTTCACCTATGAAATAGATCCCATCCCTCTCACCTTCTCAAGGATATTATTCCAGAAACTCTCTTTCTCCTGAACCATCACTTTATTTTCTCTTTTGGTTCATCCCCATCAGCACACAACTATGCTGTTATTTTCTCTTTATTTGAAAATAAACAAAACATACAGTCAATTAATATTTGACAGGGGAGCCAAGAATACTCAAAGGAGAAAAGATAGTCTCTTCAATAAATGGTGCTTGGAAAATCAGATATTTACATGTAAAAGAATGAAACTAGGAGGCTATCTTACATCGCTCACAAAAATTAACTCAAAATTGATTAAAGACTTAAATGTAAGGCTGAAAACCACAAAACCCCTAGAAGAAAACACAGGAAAAAAGCTTATTGACATGGGTCTTGGCAATGATTTTTTGGATATGACACCTAAAGTACAAGCAACACAATCAAAAATAAACAAGCAGAACTATGTCAAAATAAAAAGCTTCTACACAGCAAAGGAAAGATCAACAAAATGAAAAGACAACTTAAAGAGTGGGGAAAAATATATTTGCAAAATACAAATCTGATAAAGGGTTAATATCCAAAATAGATAAAGAACTCATATAATACAATAGCAAAGAACCAAACAATCCAATAAAAAATGGGCAAAGAACTTGAATAGATATTTTTCCACAGAAGATGTATGAATGGCCAACAGGTACATGAAAAGATGCTCAACATCACTAATCAGAAGGAAAATGCAAATCAAAACCGAGGTCCCTCACAGCCCAGGGGAAAAACCCCCACAGAGGGAACTAGCTATTGCAGGAGTGTCTTCATCAAGCCAACACCCCAGGAGAGCAGATAGCAAGGGCAGAGTGAGAAGCCCCCAAGATCACACAAGAGAAATAAAGCACCCCCCCTTCCCAGTGCACCAGCCCAAAGCTTGGAAGCTGTCCCATGGATCACAGTGGGCTCAGAATATGCAGCTCTTGACCTCCACCCAGTGGTGACAGGTGGAAGTGGTGATCAAATACTACCATAATGGGGAAGCACAAATCCATACCATCTAGCAGTATGAAAAATATATTAAATCTCCAGACCAGAAGGAAAATGACGAGTACCCAGAAATCAATCCTGAAGACACAGAAATCTATAACCTAAATGACAAAGAATTCAAAATAGTTATCATTTAAAAAACTCAATGAGTTAAAAGAGAATGCAGATAGAGAATTCAATGAGTTCAGGAGCTACTTCACAAAAGAGATTGAAACTACAAAGAAGAACCAATCAGAAATATTGGAGATGAAAAGCACAATGGATAAAATAAAGAAGAATATGAATTCCCTGAACAATAGAGCTGATATCATGGAGTAATGAATCAACAACATTGAGGACAGAAATGTAGAAATACTTCAGATGGAGGAGGAGAGAGAACTAAGACTAAAAAGAAGTGAAGACAGTCTCTGCAAAATATCTAACTCAATTAGGAAATGCAACATGAGGATTATAGGTATTCCAGAGGGAGAAGAGGAGAATGGAGCAGAAAGCTTGTTCAAAGAAATAATAGCAGAGAACTTCCCAATCTTGGGGAAGGAGATGGAAATTCACTTAAAAGAGATGACTAGATCTCCTAACTATGTCAATGTAAAAAGACCTACTGCAAGGCTTATAGCAGTGAAGCTGGCAAAAGTCAACAACAAAGAAAAAGTACTAAGGGCACCAAAGCAGAAGAAAATAACTTACAAAGGAACTCCTACCTGGCTTTCAGCAGATTTCTTGGCAGATACGCTAGAGAGAATGGAATCATATATTCAAATCTTTGAAAGACAAAAACTTTCAGCCAATAATGCTCTAACCAGTAAAAATATCCTTTCAATATAATGGAGAAATAAAAAAGTTCCCAGATAAACAAAAGTGAAGGGAGTTCATTGCCAGAAGACCCTCCCTACAAGAAATCCTCAAGAAGGCCCTCACACCTGATAAAAAAAAAAAAGAAGAAGAAAAGGGTTACAAACTCCAGAGTAAGGAGATAAATAGGTAGACAAAATCAGAAAATTGTAGCTATATATCAGAACAAGTTAGCAAATACTCAAGTAATACATTAAAGATAAAGGGAGGGAAATCACCAAAAAGAAAGATAATCTTGTCATTTTAATCACAAACTCACAACTCAAGATGGAATAAGATGTGGCAAAAACAACTTAGGAGGGGAAGAGGAAAGGGATTGAATGAGCTTAGTCTAAGGAAATAAGAAGTCACCAGAAAACAGACTATCTCATCTACAGGATTTTGAATACAAACTTCATGGTAACCACTAAACAAAAAAGTAGAACAGAGACACAAACAATAAATAAGGATAAAACTAAGAAATCTAGCATAAAAAATGACCTAACCAAATCGGTAGTCTGAAATACCCAGGACAAGAATTAAAGGAAATGCAGGAGAACTGGAAAATGAGCCATAAAATGGCAGCATTAAGCCCTCATATGTTAATAATCACTCTAAATATAAATGGATTGAATTCTCCAATATAAAGGCACAGGATGGTGAGATGGGGTAAAGAGCAAGAGCCAACAATATGATGCTTCCAGGAAATACATCTCAGCTGCAATGACAAACATAGGCTCAGAGTGAAGGGATGGAAGATGATACTCTAAGCTAATTGCAAACAAGAGAAAGCAGGAGTTGCAATACTTACATCAACCAAAGTAGACTTAAAGACAAGACAAGTAAAGAGAAACAAAAAGGGGTGGTATATAATGATCAAAGGGAAACCACCAATAAAACATAACGCTTGTAAATATCCATGCATCCCACACAGGAGCCCCAAAGTACAAAAAGCAACTATTAATAAACCTAAAGGGAGACATTAACAATAACACAATAATAGTAGGGGACCTCAACACTCCACTCACATCAAAGGATATATCATCCAGACAGAAAGTCAACAAGGAAACAGTGGAATTAAATGAAAAATTAGACTAGATGGAGTTAATAGATAAATATAGAATACTCCATCACAAAACAGCAGTATACACATTCTTCTCATGTGCACATGGAACATCCTCAAGGATAGATATTTCTGTATCTTCCCATATGTTCCCATATGTTGGGAAACAAGCCAAACCTCAATAAATTTAAGAAGATTGAAATAATAAAAAGCATCTTTTCTGACTACAACGCTATGAAACTAGAAATGCAACTCCAAGAAAAAAGCTGAGAAAGGGACAAAGATGTGGAGACTAAATAACATGCTACTGAACAACCAATGGATCACTGAAGAAATTAAAGGGGAAATCAAAAAAGGTCTGGAGACAAATGAAAATGAAAACATACCATACCAATTCATATGAGACACAGCAAAAGCTGTATTAAGAGGGAAATTCATCACAATACAGGTTCACCCTAACAAACAACAAAAATCCCAAATAAGCAATCTCAAACTACACCTAACTGAATTATAAAAAGAACAAACAAAACCCAAAGTCAGCAGAAGGAGGGAAATAATAAAAATCAGAGCAGAAATAAATGCAATTGAAACACAAAAGACATAAAAAGGATCAATGAAACAAAGAGCTTGTTCTTTGAGAAGATAAACAACATTGACAAACCCCTAGCCAGATTTACCAAGAAAGAAAGAGCAAAAACTCAGATAAATAAAATTAGAAATGAAAGTGGAGAAATTACAATGGATAACACAGAAATACAAATGATTATAAGAGAATACTATGAAAAGCTATATGTCAACAAATTGGACAATCGAGAAGAAATGGATAAATTCTTAGACTCTTACAACCTTCCAAAGCTGAATCAAGAAGAAATAGATAATCTGAATAGACCACTCACAAGTAAAGATATTGAAACAGTAATCAAAAACATCCCAAAAAATAAAAATCCAGGACCAGATGGCTTCCCTGGTGAATTCTACCAAACATTCAAAGAGGACATAATACCTATCCTTCTCAAACTATATCAAAAAATTAGGGAAGATGGGACACTTCCAAACACATTCTATGAGGCCAACATCACCCTGATATCAAAGCCTGACAAGGACAACACTAAAAAGGAAAACTACAGGCCAATATCACTGATGAACATAGATGCAAAGATCCTCAACTAAATATTGGCAACCCAAATACAGCAATACATCAACAAGATCATACACCACAATCAAGTGGGATTTATACCAGAGACACAGGGATAGTTCAACATTCGCAAATCAAACAATGTGATACACCACATTAACAAAATAAGAAATTAAAACCACATGAGCATCTCAATAGATGCAGAGAAAGCATTTGACAAGATCCAACAGGCATTTATGATAAAAACTCTTAATAAAATGATGATAGAAGGAAATTACCTCAACATAATAAAGGCCTTATATGACAATCCCACAGCCAACATAACACTAAGTGGGGAAAAGCTGAATGTCATCCCTCTGAGAACAGGAACAAGTCAAGTGTGGCCACTCTCACCACTCTTATTCAACATTTTAATGGAGGTTTTAGCCCAAGCAATTAGGCAAGAAAAAGGAATAAAAGGAATCCAAATAGGAAATGAAGAAGTGAAACTCTTGCTGTTTGCAGATGGCTTGATTTTATATACAGAAAACCCTAAAGAATCCCATTAGAAAATGATTAGAAACAATTGACAACTACAGTAAAGTTGTATCAACTTACAAAAATCAACTTATAAAACTCAGTTGCACTTCTATAATAAGAAACAGAAAGAGAACTCAAGAATACAATCACATTTACAATCTCAACAAAAATAATAAGATATCTAGGAGTAAATTTAACTAAGGAGGTGAAAGACCTATACAATGACAACTATAAGACATTATTGAAAGAAATTGATGATGACAGAAAGAAACGGAAAGATATTCCATGCACGTGGATCGGAAGACAAAACGTAGTTAAAATGTCCATACTGCCTAAAGCAATCTACAGATTTAATGCAATCCCAATCAGAATCCCAATGATATTCTTCAAGGAAATAGAACAGACTCCTAAAATTCATATGGGGCAACAAAAGGCCCTGAATAGCTACAGCAACCTTGATAAAAAAGAACAAAGCTGGAGGCATCACAATCCCTAACTTCAAAATTTACTACAAAGCTATAATAATCAAAAGAACATGGTACTAGTACAAAAAACTGGCACACAGATCAACAGAACAGAATTGAAAGCCCGGAAATAAAACCACACATCTAGGGGCAGCTAATCTTCAACAAAGGTGCTAAGAACATACAGTGGAGAAAAGATAGTCTCTTTAGTGAATGGTGTTGGGAAAACTGGACAGCCACATGCAAAAGAATGAAAGTAGACCATTATCTTATGCTATACACAAAAATAAATTCAAAATGGACCAAAGACTTGAAGGTAAGCCCTGAAACCATAAAACTTCAAGAAAAAATATGTAGTACACTCTTTGACATTGATCTTAAAATGATCTTTTCGACTACCATGTCTTCTTGGACAAGGGAAACAAGAGGAAAAATAAACAAGTGGGACTTCATCAGACTAAAGAGCTTCTGCAAGACAAAGGAAACCAGGATCAAAACAAAAAACAACCCACCAAATGGCAGAAAATATTTGCAAATCACATATCCAACAAGGGGTTAATCTCCATAATATATAAAGAACTCACACAACTGAACAACAAATAAACAAACAACCCAATCAAAAAATGGGCAGAGGATATGAACAGACATTTCTCCAAAGAAGATATACAGATGGCCATTTGTCACATGAAAAGATGTTCAACATCACTAATCACTAGGGAAATGCAAATCAAAGCTACATTAAGACACCACCTTACAGCTGTAAAAATGGCTATTATCACTAAAACAAAAATCAACATATGTTGGAGAGGTTGTGGAGAAAAGGGAACCCTCATACACTGCTGGTGGGAATGCAAACTGGATTAGCTGCTAGGGAAAACAGTATGGAGATTCCTCAAAAAACTAAACATAGAAATACCATATGACCCAGCTATTCCACTACTGGAATCCATCCAAAGAACTTGAAATCAACAATTCAGAGACTTGTGCTCCCCTATGTTCAAGGCAGCATTAGTCACAACAGCCAAGACGTGGAAGCAATCCAAGGGCCCATCAACCGATGATTGGATAAAGAAGATGTGGTGTATATATATACAGTGCAATACTACTGAGCCATAAAAAAAGACAAAATCATCCCATTTGCAACAACATGGATGGACTTGGAGGGTATTATGCTAAGTGAAATAAGCCAGACAGAGAAAGACAAACACCAGATGATTTCACTCATATGTGGAAGATAAACAAATACACGGACAAAGAGAACAGTTCTGCAGTCACTGGGGGAAGGGGGTTGGGGGGTAAGCACATGGGGTGAAGCAGAGCACTTATATGGTGACGGACAAGTAGTAAGGTACAACTGAAGTTTCACAATGTTGTAAACTATTATGAACTCGGTAAAATAAATAAATAAATAAAGTAAATTCACAGAGAAAGAGATCAGATTTGTGCTTACCAGAGGGGGTGGGGGAAAGGGAATTTGGATGAAATTGGTCAAAAGGTACAAACTTCCCGTTATTAGATAAATAGTGGGGATGTAATGTATAACATGATGACAATAGTTAACACTGCTGTATGCTGCATTTAAAATTTGTTAAGAGAGTAGATCCTGAGTCCTCATCATAAGGAAAAAGCATTTTTCCTTTTTATTTTTCTATTTCTATATGATATGAGGGATGTTAACTAAAATTATTGTGGTAACTATTTCACAATATATAAAAGTCAAGTCATTATGCTATATACCTTAAACTTATACAGTGCTATATGTCAATCATGTCTCAATAAAACTGGAAAAGTACAAACAAAACAAAAAAATCATTTGACACCAATTCCTCTTTCCAGCTACCAAGTCTTTTCTATAATCCCTTTGCAGGAAAACTCCTACAAAGTGTTACCTATTTTCATTGTTTCTAATTACTGTTCACATTCTCACTGGAATCCATTCCTGAGTTTAATTTCCACCACTCCACCAAAACTTCTCTAAACACAGTCAACAACAACCTTCATATTGCTGAAGTCAGTGGTCATTCTAGTCCTCATCTTATTTCACCTATCACAGTATTTGTCGCACTTGAAACAGGTGCTTCATTTGGCTTCCAGTAAACTGGAATTTCCTTGATCTCCTTGTAAGTCACAAGCTTCCCCTTCTCAGTCATCTTTACTGGTTTCTCCTCACCTCCCTGACTTTTTAACATTTGAAAGCCCTGATGCTCAGATCATGGCTACTTTCTTCTATCCATCCACTCTTACTATGTTGGTAATCTCATGTAGCCTAACAGCTTTAAATGACATCTCTATGCTGATGGTTCTTAAACTTGTATCTCTAAACCCAACCTCTTAACTGTATTGCACACTCTTATATCCAACTATTAAATCTACATCTTTACTTGGATGTCTAATATAAATCACAACTATATATAATAAGCCTAAATCATCATTTTTTTCAACAAAACTTGCTCCTACTTCATACTTCCTAAACTCAGTAGATGATAATCCCATATTTTCAGTTGCTCAAACCAAAAACCTTGTTACTTGTATCTCTCAAATCCCATAATCAATCCTTCTGCAAATCTTGTCAGTTCTGTCTTCAAAATATATGTCAGACCTAAACTTTCTCACTATTTCTACTGCTACCATTCCGAACCAAAACATAAATGTCTCCCATGTAGATTATTGGAAATATTCGCTTAACCAGTCTCCCTGCTTCCACCATGGCCCACTAAAGTCTATTCTCTATACAGTGGCCAGAGTGATCCTTTTAAAATGGAAATTGAATCACCTGGCTTCTGGGACAATGAACCATGTTGGTTTTCTCCTACCTCAGTGGTTCTTCCCTCTCAATAGTCTTTACTCATTCTGCTCTTTCTCCCAAACTCTTAATGTTAGAGTGCCCTAGAGCTCAATCCTTGGTCCTTTTCTGTTATTTCTACACTCAATTAGTAATCTCACCCAATATTGATGCCATAAGTATCATCTATATTCCAACAATTCCCAAGTTTATATCTCCAGTTTGGCTATACACATCCAACTGCCTGCCTTGTTCTTCCAACTGAATATCAAATAGATATCTCAAATTCATTATTTCTGAAACTAAATCTGCTCCACTTGAGTTTTCCCCATCACAGTCAATGTCAACTTTTTTCTTCCAAATTGCTCAGCCCCAAAACTTAGAGACACACTTAACATCTCTATTTTTTTCACAACTCATATCCCAAGGTTAGCAGCATCAGCGTAACCTGCAAACTTGTCAAAAATGCAAATTCCTAAGCCTACCCCAGACCTACTGAATCAGGAACTCTGGATAGTGTCAGAAGTCCCTCTTCAATAGTTTCTAGCTGATTCTTCTAGCTGATTCCAGATGTTTGTTCAAGTTTGAGAACCACTGTGTAAAAGAATATTGAGAGTCCTATGGGGAACTGAAAGAATCTTAGGAGCAAAGGCTGGTTCTTCAATTAAAAGTTAGAGTTCTTTGTAGGCTATTGAGATAATCATAGTTGCTATTGTTAAACCTCACAGAGGTCTCATGGAGGTTGGGTGAGTATGGATGTGTCATGGCTAGAGCGTAGCATGTGAAAGATGATGGCCTAGGTTGAAGGACTGTTCTGCCTGATTACCTACATATACTTAAGCAAAGTATTTCACCTGTCTTTCTCCTATGAAACAAGGAAAATAATACTTAGCTCATAGAGTTATTAGAAACACTGAAGGAGGTTTATGAATTTAATAACATCTCTAGCAGTATTAGCAAATAATGTTAGTTTCTGATGACTTTACAGCTAAGAGTTCCACTCTGACCTCTCTGCCAGAGGTGCTATCTCTTTTTCAAAGAAGAAAGTATAATAGCCAAGGGCCAAGGATTGAAAAAAGATCCTTGAGAAATACTCACATGTATTGGGAATAGGAAGAACTGGCTCATAATTCCTCTTTTCTCCCTTATTTTACACAACTCCTCAAATCTTACCCTGTCCATAAAGGCTTCTCATTTCCTGTCTCTCTCTAAATATGACAGTTCCATGGTGATTCTAATGTTCCTTCTACTCTCTTCACTGACTCACTGGCATAGAATGTTGTTTTTCATGCATGTGTTTATTTATTTTATACACTTGGCCAATGCCTGTCCTCTAGCCTTTGTGCCTTGTATATAAAACATCATTAATCCTATATGTCTCAGGGAAAGCTCCTTGGTAGACAGTGCTTGCTTTTCTTGCCTCTATTTGCATAATGGTTGTAGAGTACCATGTAAATACAGAGACTTGATTAATGATTTCTGACAGATGATCTCAAATAAATTACAAATAAGCCAAAATTATAAATGTATATAGTTCTCCTAACCATAATTTTTATCCTTTTTTTCTAAATTCACAAAGTTCTAATTTGTCTCCAGCTATTCTCCTTAGCCCTTTGTAACTTCAACAAAAACTAAAACTAAAAGGTCTACTTAAAAGAAAAAAGACATAAAAACTAAATTGAGAAGCTGAATCAGGCCATTAAAAATAATCAATATTCTCTCCTGGGATATTTTCCTCTCCCTTGCTTCCACCCCCCCCCCCTTCCCCTGTGCATGTGTGTGACAATGCTTTTGTAATGCAACATCCTAGAAAGATGTGATTGTCAGGTTAGTAATCTTTATATTACCTAACATGTTCATTATCACTTACCTCCATTTACATACACAAGGAGAGAGAAACTAAGTTCTTCTGTGCCCACCTCCTTTAGAATA